>NC_141244.1:12535307-12677807 GCF_054856555.1 Leptonotus elevatus
ATACTTTAACCTATTCATTGTTCTTTATGTACTGTAACTGTGTAAATGCACAGGTACAGTCGTGTTACTAAGAATTTAATTTTATATGTATTTTTCTCTTCATGTGTACCAGGTTTCAACTGAAGCACAACCTGAAGACATAGCTAAAGACATAGCTGTCACAGACCAAGTTGACCAGGTGACAAGATTTCTTTTTGAATGTTGATGTTGAAATACATTTTTCAGAAGCAAGACGTTGCACAATTTATAAAAAAAAAAGAAGATCTTGTCGCACGAATGGCTCATGCAATAGGTGAATTGCAAAGACATGCAACAAATGAATATTGGATTGTATACTTTAGTCTGATTTTGACCAATCAGAGACTACCTTAATTGCACATCACCATACGAGAACCGTATCGAGGGGCATTACTAACAAAAAATAACTTAATTGGATAAGATTAGATCACAATGAGCATGCTTATTTTTCCGCATTAACGTGTATTTTTTTTTCATTGGATTATAAAAATATATAGATATAGATAGATCTTTTTTTTTAGGTCCATGTCGAAATAATCTCCATCACTGTATAAAACACCCATGTCGCATGTTTTGTCAATACTGTGCAGCCCTCGCAGGTGCATAGTCCTCACAATGTCGTAGTTGTGAATAACTGACACTCTGAGGACAGTGTATTTACACACTGCGAATGTAAAATAAGTTTTCAGGGCTTGGAGTTACACATACAGTCCTCATAATTCATGCTCTGGTCAGGTATGGACACTCTGAGGACTGTGTATTTTCTATTAATTGTTTCATTGTGAAAAATAGACATCACCAATTTACACTAACCATTAGTGCTGACGGATTATTTATTTTTGAAATGGCAAATAAAATGTGTTTGCATTCACAATACTTTAACCTATTCATTGTTCTGTATGTACTGTAACTGTGTAAATGCACAGGTACAGACTTGTGTGTTACTAAGAATTGAATTTTATATGTATTTTTCTCTTCATGTGTACCAGGTTTCAACTGAAGCACAACCTGAAGACATAACTGAAGACGTAGCTGTCACAGACCAAGTTGACCAGGTGACGAGATTTCTTTTTGAATGTTGACGTTGAAATACATTTTTCAGAAGCAAGACGTTGGCACAATATATAAAAAAATATCTTGTCGCACGAATGGCTCATGCAATATGTGTATTGCAAAGACAAGCAACAAATGAATATTGGATTGTATACTTTAGTCTGACTTTGACCAATCAGAGACTACCTTAATTGCGCATCGCCATACGAGAAACGTATCGAGGGGCATTACTAACAAAAAATAACTTAATTGGATAAGATTAGATCACAATGAGCATGTTTATTTTTCCGGATTATCGTGTATTTTTTTTCATTGGATTATAAAAATATATAGCTATAGATAGATCCTTTTTTTTTAGGTCCATGTTCAATGTCGAAATAATCTCCATTACTGTATAAAACACCCATGTCGCATGTTTTGTCAATACTGTGCAGCCCTCACAGATACTTAGTCCTCACAATGTTATAGTTGTGAATAACTGACACTGAGGACAGTGTATTCATACACCGTGACTGTAAAATAAGTTTTGAGGGCTTGGAGTTATTATACAATTCATACTCTGGTCAGGTATGGATTCTCTGAGGACTGTGTATTTTCTTGTTTTTGTTTCATTGTGAAAAATAGACGTCACCAATTTACACAAACCTGTAGTGCAGAAGGATTTATTTATTTATTTTTGTAATGGCAAATAAAATGAGTTTGCATTTACAATACTTTAACCTATTAATTGTTCTGTATGTACTGTAACTGTGTAAATGCACAGGTACAGTCGTGTTACTAAGAATTGAATTTTATATGTATTTTTCTCTTCATGTGTACCAGGTTTCAACTGAAGCACAACCTGAAGACATAGCTGAAGACGTAGCTGTCACAGACCAAGTTGACCAGGTGACGAGATTTATTTTTGAATATTGATGTTGAAATCAGTTTTCAGAAGCAAGACGTTAGGAGTGAAGAGTGTAGAGTAGATGCTAGGGCTGAACTATATAACTAACAAATATAATCACAACAATTTTTTATGCAATGTGTATTGCCAAGACGTTCAAAATATTGTATCCAACAATAAGCTTGTATGGGACTAAAATTCCTACAAGTCAACATTAAAAATATCTCAAATTGAAGATTTGTTGGCAGTTTGGTGATTTGGATTATGCACTGTAGTGATCTTTTGTTCCCATTAATTTATTTATGGTGGATTTTAGAGATGAACTCGCTATCAATTTTATTTTATTTTTTTAAACAGAAGTGTAAACATCAGGTAGTTAATTTACTTGTATCAAGCTTGGATAAATGTGCTTTATGTTTTGGACCTTTCGCTGCACTAGAATGGACTGGCATGATGGGTATTTTATCTTCTGTGTTATTTGTATCTGCAATGGATCTTTGTTTCACGCAACCAGAATTAATAGTGCAGGCATTTTCATTGAATGAATATAATTTAGTCAAGAGGATAAATTATGACCCATGTTTATACCTTTATCTTTAGTTGCAAGCAGCTAAATGTTGAGCAATTGTCTCAATCTTAACGACTGTCTGACTCGGTAAAATAGAAAAGTCTACTGTAACTGAAGGACTGTATCACACAATATCTGTTTTAGGGGCAATGCCATAGATTAAGCATATTAACTATCCCTCTTGTTAAATGCTTCATCTCATCTTTCGAATAAATGTGACTAGATTTATAATAATCTTTAGTATGTGCACAAACTTTAGGTTCTAAATGCTTTTCTAGTTTGCTCCAGCATCTGGCACATATCCCGTTTAAAAAAAATGCAAAACTGCTTGATGATGAAGACCTTTGGTAAATTAACTTTAGCACATTAGCCCATCAATGGCGGGAGCTACTTCTGCCGCGAGCGCTCGACACTTTTCTCAAGCTTCTACTTCGAGTGTAACATCACTAAGTAACAGCGAAGTAAAGCTAGTAAATATTTATGACCACCCGCCAAAATGAATTTTAACCCGCATATGGCAGGTTAATTTTAGAGCCACTGTATATATGCATAAGTATGTGTGCATCTACTGTATATATGGATATCATTGCTGTCCTGTGAAAAACACGTTTCCATTTTTAGGTCGCGGGCTGCTCTCCGGTAGCTCCTATGGTGGAAGTGTTTTTCACAGAACAGCGACAATATGTGTATGTATGTATGTATGTAATAATTGTTTTCGTTTAAAAAATTAGGTTGCTGATGTATCCAGTTCAAGTGAGGATTCATTAGCAGAGGAATATGTTCCAGATTCTCACAGTACTTCGGACACTTCCTACATTGAACCTGTTTCAGAAATTCAGAAATCCGAAGGTATTTCAGGAATGAGCTATGAGAAAACTGCTCATCCTTTAAGATGAGAGGTAGTCATGTTTTAAAGAATAAAATGTTCAATGTTCACTGACTCTTTTGCATCTGGTTTCATGTCGAGCTTATCCATTACAAAGCTGTGTTTGACCTAGATAACCTGTTCACATAAGAAGCAGTTTTATTAACATACCAGTTTCAGTCTGTCCTAAAATTGTAAGTTGTAACATGAGCACCATGTTAAAACTTACAATTTTAGGACAGATCAGGTATGACTTTGCATTTCACAGTATTGTTATGTACAACAATGTGTCCTTATATCAGGTAAGTCATTACACATCAATGCCATTTTAGTTTGTGTAAAGTCAGAATGCCAGAACTTTCAAATCACTTCAGTGACATGGTTGCTGTGTGTTGTGTAAACTTTGTCCTTGTAATGTGAGTTGGTCCTCATAATTACCATTTTTGCAATGGGCGTGGCTTATTTAGGTCATTATCTATGTCCTCACAATTACGGATTTTTTCAGGTTTTTCTTTTTTTCGTGTGTTGAGTTTTTTCAAGTTTTGAAGTGAAATTCTCCTGGACAACCCCAAAAAAAAATTTTGGGTGCAAGTCCCATCTCTCTGGCATTAGCAGAAAGGGGTGTCCCTGTAATACACAATTAAACCGGTTTGGAAAAAATGTCCTCATAATACACAGAGGCAAGTATGTGTGTGTGTGTGTGTGTGTGTGTGTGTGTGTGTGTGTGTGTGTGTGTGTGTGCGTCAAATACAGCAAAGCTCGCAATTTATTCAATCAAGCCTTTGTACATGAATTTAGTCACGCTATGAAGGGGGACTACTGCATGTGAATTTGACAAAAGGTCACAAGATGATCTTTGACGACTACAGAAGTCTTGCTTGTTGTTTTGGCTCGCAGAGAGAGAGCACGTGCAGGGTGCATGTGTGAGAGAGCACAACCTCAAGTCAACATGGGACCTCGGCGTGTTTTCATAACTTCTTGTTTTGACTGCAGGCAGACCTCGAGACGGTGTTTTTACTAGATCAGTCAGGTTATTGTTACAGGACAAAAATGGTGTTTGTGTACAATTAAATAACCACAGAATGGGTTAGCATGTTGAGATTTTACTTTAGATGTATATTATTTTACATTCAACGTACTTTATTTGGACACTATGTAACATAGACGCATAGTAAAGTGGAACAGTTACTCTTCTAATATCAATGAAATTTACTTTTGAGTATGATATTTGTTTCTACCGCGTATTTTAATGTAAAACCTATGAATAGTAAAATATAGAAAAACACCTGATTCCTAACACTGTAGTACTCGAAATTACAGTACACATAAGTAGGGGGAAATGTAGTATTTAAAGCTTGAACATGGTGAAAAGCATTGCAGGAATATTCAAATCGTCTGAGGGAGTGACATCATCAATTTCAGCACACTGACTACTCTCGTGTCCATAAACAGCAATGGAGTAAGGAGACACAGAGATTCTCGTGCAGTCACTATTTTGAATTTGTGTCAGCTGAATACAAAAATGTTAAGGTTTATTGCGCACTCTGTGCTGTCTACAGAGGTTAGCTTCAATAACACTACATCCACACACGTGTGCGTGCAGGAGGTCCCCAAATGATTGTTTGATTTATAAACAATGTTTATTATAAATGTTGAGTTTTGCCATTGCAACATTAATAGTTAAATGTGTCAAATAAAAATATCGCCTTTATTTTACGTTTTTTTTTAAAGGATTTCTGTCAAGTCAAGTCTAGAAAGAATGCCTATGTTAGATTTAATTAAAAAATGTATTTGAGCAAGTAAAGTCTGAAAAGACTGTCTTTGTTTGTTTTTAATTTAATTAAAAACAAGCTTTATTCTTAAATGTCACTGTTATAAATGCACATCCAATTAAGTGGCAAGGCCTTGTTGGTATTTGCTAAATGTAACTATCAAAGTAATTTGTAATCAAAGTTACTTTCAAAATCAAGTATTTAGGAACGAACTACGGTAATTTACTTGTTTAGGGTCACTGTGGCAACATTTTGTGGATGCAATACAAGGCGTATATTTTAAAGTCCTCCATATTGCTGCATGGTACTTTAGAAGAGGACTTCCAAACATGATGTACGTCTGTCATGGTTAGTTTGAGCAAGTCCTGTAAATATGAACAGCGTATAGAATAATACACGTTCAAAGAATCATACTTCAGCAAAATGTCAGATTACAAGCAAAGAGACCATTGTGTTCAATCTTAGAGGTTCCACTACATTTGTTTGATACGTCTGTCTCTTTGGCATCATGTGAGGTGAGCTGAAAAAAAAATGAAAAAAGGTAACACGGTAAAACTACAGACCTCTGCATCTTCCAAAAGAATCAAAATCATCATTTTAAGACATAAAAAGCAGTCACGCTTTATTTGACTTTGCTGGATGAAAAAAACAAAACTGTAGTCCCTGCTGGGACAGTCACCCATCAAAAAAAACCAGCTCACTGAAACCGAAATCATTGTCGCCTCACTGCTGCTGTCGACTCACCACTCGGGCTGCAAACCGTAAGTCAAAACTGATGGTCAGCATTCAAAATGAACACGAGGAGACAACAGCCACTGACGATTCCATCATGGCTTCAAAAGTTACAGGAGCCAACTTGACAAGGGAGTGCTGATGTCAAATTAACAAGTTCACAACTTTCCCTTCACTGCGGAAACGTCAACACTCGGAGGGGAAACACGAGAAAGCTGGTATATTCGAAGACTCCGACGCAATCTGTTGTGTGAATGTGCGTGTGCTTATGTAAAGTGTGCTTTCCTATGACACGCTGGTGTTAATTCGGTTACTCGGGGGTTCTGTAGCGTAATGTCTTGTAATGACATACAATCTCATTTTGTCCAAGGAGACACATCAATCTTTTGGATTTACTGCAGGGAGCACAAGCCCTCCTGGTCTCCTGGTGATTGAGGGAGGTAGAGTCGTTTGTGTGTGCGTCTAACATGCATTTGTGTGTTTGTGTGTTAAACAGTGGGAAAGAGGGAAATGGAATAATATGTTCAGACCAGTGGAGCTGAAAACTACCCATACATTGGTTTGATAAACATCAGGAAGGCCACTGTGGTGCACTGCCAGAGGAGGTGGAGGTGTGTGACAGAATCTACTCTTGTGTGTTGGTCTTGGGTGAAAATAAATAAATAAATGAGAATGTATTTGTGTATGTGTGATAGAAAACATGCTGGAGTGCCAAATGCAATATGATTCTGTCGATATTGTGCATACATGCATTGTCAATCTCTGACATAGGTGATCAGAAATGACTGTGTAAACACCCTTTACAGTTGTGTTTGTCAACTTTGTATTTATTGAGAGCCTTTTTTTATTGTCATGAAAACACTTTGACGTGAGTACCAACATTTTTGAAGTATGTCAACATAATGTCTATTCTTGGGCTTGGCTTTGTATGACCCTTTAGGATAGTAGACCAAAAAGAAAGGAGAATGCCAACTCTGCTACATGATAAGCATCTTGAATAGGGTTCCCAGAGACAGATCTCCAATTAAAACGACCACATAGGTTTTAAGTGTTACGTATTGTAGTTTAACAACCCCTATCGGCTGTGCAAATAGCGAAAAAATAGTAACCAGAACCATAACGAGAGTTACTGGGACCCGGGTCATCTGGACGGAAGACGAGCATCTATCTGACTGAGCTAACAGGCCAGTAATTATTTTAGTATTGATTACATGGAGTCCTCGAGTTATGTTCTTACACTGGTGATGTAACCCGAATTTCGACTTGAGTCGAATTTCACCGCTAAAGTCGATATTTACATCAAAACACTTTGTACAGTAATTTTTTTTTTGTTTGTTTTGTTTTTTTTTGTTTTAAGAGCTCAGTATTGTTCATTCGGTAATGTTATCATCATTGCTCTCATAGGATACGCTCTACGTGGTCGTATTTTCGTGCATGGTAAAACGACCAATATGGTCATATTTGTTGGAAGACTTGTTTGCATTGAGGTGTTTTTCTTTCTTTTGATATTTTTGTAGATTTTACGCCAGTAGAAATGGGAGTAATGGAACGTTTACGCCATTGGGCAACTTTGCGGGATGCAACATAGCGTTCTCCTGGTCAATTGTAGCGGCATCTGTCCTTTGCATTAAAATCAGAGCCGTCTAAGGCTCGGAGGGCAGTAAACCTGCGTATGCCGGGCTTGACATTGCGGAAACAGATACAGACTCGCTGGGGTCCGTGCATCACATTGGCAGCCGGAAAACTGCAAAATATCCCCTTAGTCAGCTGTGTGTTATGTCAGTCTTGCATCACCAACTGTGACCCCACCACTCATAACTGTGAGTGGGATGCTAAAAATATATTTATGATGGTAATGATGATAATCTTCTCAATTAATTGATTTCCACAATGATGGGATCATCATCCCACACTGTTATCATATATACGAATGAAATCTACCGTACACGTCCGTGGAGCGCCGACCGTCTGTGTGAGCCCTGATCGAATCCACCAAAATCGCTTTAAACCGCCTGTGCTACTAGATAGACCTCGGTTTTGCAAGTCTAAAATCTAGTATACTTTTTGTTAGCAAATTTCCAGATGTGCCGGGGGCGTGACCAGCTGCCAGAATGCCCAGTGAGGCGCACGCAACTACCAAATTCATAAACAGGCCAAACAAGACTTGCCCCAGCACGAAAACGGAGATGTGCCGTTTTTACGTCGAGCGCAAAAAAATTGTCCGGTGCGTCGGGGGTGAGGCAGCTCCCTGCGCCGCAATGCCCAGTGAGGCTCAACACATAACAAACGGACTAGACTTGACTTGCACCGGCAGCAAAATGAAGTTGAGCCCGTTTTTACACCGAGCGCACAGGTCTCAGTCTACAAAAATAAAACCTATTAAAAATAAATACATAAAAATCAAAGAAGTTGCACTGAGCTCCAAACAGAAAACAACAAACTAAAACTGACGACAGAGCCCATTTGTTGATATTCTAACACATTATTATTTTTATTACATGTGCAATAAAAGTAGTATTTTAAAATTGCTAACCGTTATACAAGTGTAAAAATCAGTTTACCCATACACTAAATACAGCAAAAAATAAAATATTATTCTTTTTGATTACTCATTACAGATGAAGAGAGAAGCATTAAATATATATTTCTAAAGGCAACCGACTACATGTATCGTGCTTGCAAACATTTTAAAATGTCAAACAAGTGTAAAAGGTTCTACCTGTATATTATAGTTGTAATTCTGATAACACAGCGATTAATCTACCAAGTGACAATTTGCAATGTGCTTGCGAGATGAATTCCTTCCAAATAAATATTATTGATGTTGAATTATTGTACTGAGCAGCTCAGACAGAGATACATTTACCACTTTCCTATGTTGCAATAACTTCCTTTTTACGGTTTGATGGTCATTATGACACTGCTTCCCTTTGCCATTACCAGTAACCTAAGCCAAAGAAAAGGAAACACGTGGAGTTGATTTGTTTAGATCTCTCATTACATTATGCAAGGCATGGATTTGACTTTTTCATTAATTATGATGTTAATTATGATGTGTCTGAATTTGAGGACATTCAAATTTGGATGTTCTACTGTATTGTACGTAGGGAAAAAATATTTCAATGATACAGAGCTTTTTCTATTATCTCACTGACTTGTGACACAATAGCTTAAACGAGGGCAAGAAATACCTCAGCAGCATATCAGGTCAAAGTGCTATTGTTTCAACTACTTCACTTTTTTTTAAGGTAATAATTCTAACACTGACAAAGAGAACATTAGTGTGGTGGCTGTGGTTTCAAGGGGATTTCTAACCCTCGGCCTCAGAGTCTAACGGTTTATTGTTTTTCCTCGGCATGTCTGTGACCCCAAACTTACCCCTCTCAGCTGGCTAAAACTGTTAACGTTACACCTTGGTCACAATGCTTAACACAATTCTATGTTAAGGTCAGCGGCAAGGTTGATAAGACCCATTATTGTACTTTGTCGAAGTTGTGGCGGCCAGAAGGAAATCACAGGAAACTTGCAGTGAACACACTTGTGGGACCTAACACAAACAAATTCAAAACTCTACTCAGCGTTGCAAATAAACACTTTTTACAGCAAGTCCCTGCAAGGCTGTATTTACACAGCAAATGCGTGCCTTGTGTGTGTTTCGGCATGGTTATTCATGGCAATTATTTTTCAAATACAGTATATAATTCAAGGATGGAGCAGCAAGTAAAAGAGAAAGAAATGAGTCAAACTATTCAATTCTATTTTTTTTGTAGACAGTTGCAGAATCTGTACAGAGCGCAACTTTGTTGGTAGAGAAAAAGCTTTCTGATAAAGACATAGTTACTATTACTGCCAAGGAGATAAGTGCCTGTTAAGTGTTATGGTGTCAGGAGGTTAGAAGAAAACAACTTGTGAAAAGAGGTAAACATAATTGATAAAATGTTGTACAAGCTCGAAGGTTATTTTTTGTTGTATTCCTGTGAATAGCAACCCAATAGCTCAAAGTAAAAATAAATTAATGAATAAATGAATAAATAAATAAAACAGTTCTCAATCTACAAAATAGAGGGATTTATTTTACACCTTCAGTAGATATTACACATGTGGACCAAATGAAGAAAAAAAAATTAAACAACTTGTAACTGACAAAAGTAAAAACTGAAAGAAAATTCTGACAGTGCTTTTGAATTTAACAGAGAGGTACCAACAATGTTGTCCATGTGTGTACATTGAAAATATCAGTCAATCCATGTGTTGACTGTTTGCAAACATCAGAATAATGATGTGCATAGATTTGGTTCAACCCCCAAGTAATACAGTTTAACAGTTGTTGACTAAACCTAATTAATGCAATTGCTATTACCATTCCACATGCCACCATTGAAAGACAAGAGCCAATAAGAAAATAGATGCCCACTGAACTGAAAAATAAACTCACTGTGACATAGGAACACATATTGTATGCAAGTCATTCATTTCAGCAGCATATCAGGCCAACGTACAATGCAGTGAACAATGCACCCAAAATACGAAAGTAATCAAAAAAAGAAGATAATCTACCTCGCTAAGCCAGCTCCATTTATTCGTTTATGAGGGCAACTCGTTTTACAAGCATTTAACCTCCCTCTGCCCTGTCGTCATGTCTATCGCTTGTCATCATATTAAAGATGAGTACCACAAATGATTGTTTCTGACTTTCATTAATACTTAGAACGATGAACACCTTTTTACACCTGTAAAATACTATCTGAGTTAACAATGTTACTTTCTGTCAAACAGCCTCTTTAAAGCCTTACAATTGCGTTATTGTAAGAATGGATTCTAAAACCGGGCACGGTGGGCGGCACGGTGGCTGACTGGTTAGCACGTCCGCCTCCCAGTGCAAAGGTTGTGAGATCAAGTCCGGGCTTCGGCCTTCCTGGGTGGAGTTTGCATGTTCTCCCCGTGCTTGCGTGGGTTTTCTCCGGGTACTCCGGTTTCCTCCCACATTCCAAAAACATGCATGGCAGGTGAATTGGACACTCCAAATTGTCCATAGGTGTGATTGTGAGTATGGTTGTTCGTCTCTGTGTGCCCTGCGATTGGCTGGCAACCAGTACAGGGTGTACCCCGCCTACTGCCCGAAGCCAGCTGGGATAGGCTCCAGCAACCCCCGCGACCCTTGTGAGGACAAGCGGTACAGAAAATGGATGGATGGATGGATTCTAAAACCGAGCATACTGGAAGCTGACCAAGAGAACTGTATTTACCCGAAATGAGAGAAAATATCCTGCCTGCTTGCCTACCTGTGTGCCCAGAGGACACAAATATTGAAGCAAGTCTTTTGCTGTAAACGGCAGAAGATCAGGCAAGACTATAGCTTTGTAATAGCAATATGACAGATCATAACCAACAAAAATGTAACTAAATAGAGAGAAGGGAAGGGACGCCTGATGAAATGAAATGAGCTGTAACTGTGGAACAAATGGCTTTTTTTTGTTCATGCCTGGAGTCCAATGGCAATGGTACACACAAACAAACAGCAACACACAACACATTTAATGACCCATTCTGACTGAGTGGCTGTAAATTCCTGGTTTATGATGCTAAAGCATCCCAATTCAGCTTGCTCACAAAGGGACTTTTGTTGATGCTGACAACATACATACACATTCACACACACGCACACACAGATAAACGCAGTAAGAGTAAGAAAAGACCCAAGAGTACCCTAAGGCCAGACACACATACTTACACATACAAAAGCACCAGCTTGGCTAATAGCATCAAGTGTTCTAAAACTGGGACACAAAACAGCGCATTAGAAAGACAAGTGAAGTCTTTTTTTCTTTTTTTGCAGCTTACTTGCAGGCTATTTGAGCAATGAACTCTGCCCTCAGGCATAACTGTTTGCAAGAAGGAGCTATGTTGAGAAACAACATGAAAAACAACGCTCAACTACAATTGAAAATGAAATGCTGGAAATGGGAACATGATCTAATTTAGAGCATGTGTGCCACACAACCAGTCAACAAGCTTAATAGTATTGAGCTTGTTAAAAAATATGTTCAGTTATGTTTATTTGTAAAATCTATCCATCACAGTGACTAAAGGGTAATATTGACCGCAAAATAAGGTGCATTTGATCTAATGGTAACATTTTGTTTGGTAAAGGACACGTATTTTTTGTTTGTTTTGTTTTTTACCCAAATTGCTGTCAGTTGACGCAACTAAACTCCTAATGGACCAGAAAAAAAGACCTGCCAGTACTTCTTTCATACACTGCCCAGGGCATATTTCTGATTGTTAGCCAGGCTACATTGATTTTTTTTTTTTTTTACCCCCCATGTGAGGATAAAACTGATTTAGTGGAAGGGGAACATTAATCTAATTTAATAGGTGCAAATTATATTAATATGCAACTTAATCAAAGTCATATTTTGAATCAATTGGAACAGAATTTAATTTCCAGGAAGTTGCCCTATTTGTAATAACTACACCATGATACCATTGTGAGTTTTTTTGTGCTTAGAAGTAAAGATGACGGGACAAAAGTTGCATCAGGTAGACTCCGAATTAAAATACAAGAATTATAAACGAATAAGGAAAATAATTATGTAACATTATGTATTAATGTAACATTATAAATGCTAGTATGACTACACAGTTTTTTTATTCCTCTCTGACCAACATATGGGCATCTGAAATCAACAACCGTGAACTCTAAGATGTTTTTTTAGCCAAACAGAAGCCTGAAGAAAGTCAATTTCAGATAAATGCACAGAAAAGTTGGTGATGCAGTTTGTGATGCACTTAAAGCCTTTCCACGTTCTCCGAGGGTCATTAGAGGTGAAATGGACCTGGATTTTCGGAGCATAGGCTAAATCCAAGGAAGACCCCTGCCTGCCAGATGCCCTCAACCAGTTCTACAGTTTTGAGGACCCCAACAACAACACCCCCTATGTCAGATTTACATGCCCCTCAGCTTATCCCCAACAGACGTGAGGAGAACCCTGCAAAGGATTAATCCACACATAGCTGCAGGTCCATACTGAGGGACTGTGTACACCAGCTGACCGTGGTGCTAATGCACATTTTCAACACCTCAGTCCAACTAGTGTCTGTCCCAACTTGCCAAAGCACTTCCTCCACCATGCTATTGGCAAATACCTTCACAGTGGCAAATGACTATAAAACGGTTGCCCTCAGCCCAATTGTCACGAAGTGCTTGGAAAAGCTGATCATGGTGAAGATCAAAAACTCTCCCACCCTCACCAGTACGCCTACAGGAAAAATCGCTCCAATATTTATGAGTTGTTTTACACTAAAAGACCCATTTCTTGACTCAAAGTTTTCTCAACACGACTAGAAAGCAGGAAGTCCTACGACCGCCTGGTCTTCCTAGATTTCTCCTCATTCAACACCATCACACAGTGGAGGACTGGGTCTTGGACTTAACAGATCACAGACTGTCAGGATCCACAACCGTATCCTACTTCATCAACCTCAGCACTGGCTCCCTCCAGGGCTATGTGTTGAGCCCCCTTCTGTTCACACTACTGACCTATGACTTCTCTGCTGTCATATAACGAAGTTTGCGAAGCAGATAGCAGTAGCACGCTCTTAAAATCGTTGGGTCAAAAATAACCCAACTATGGGTAAAAAATGGACCGATCCTCAACTTGGGTCAATTTGACCCAACTTTGAGTCAAGAAATGGGTATTTTAGTGTAAAACACATAAATATTGGTCAGATATTGATGTATAAAACAACCCATAGAGTGGATCGGTCCAATTTTTATCCATAATTGGGTTACTTTAGACCAAACTGTTTTTAGAGAGCAGGATGCATGACGCACAAGTGAGTCTAAAGACAGAGTGGAGGTAGAACATCTGGTGGACTGATGCAAAGGTAACCTTCGCATCAATATGATGAAGACCAAGACCAAAGCCTCCTCGTCCCCCTTGGACATTGGAGGAAAGCAGTGGAAGTGGTCTTCAAGCTAGTACCTTGGGGTCCACCTTTCCAAGGACCTCACCTAGGCTGGAACCAAAAATAACTTCATCTTCTACACTTCAAATAGAATATGCAGTCATTCAGTATTTCTTAGCATTTTACTCTGATCAAAGTAATGCGTTTTAAGATATTGCAAAGGAAGAAAGATAACTGTTAAGAATCTCTACCATTATTTGACATTAACATCAAACTGAAAATTAATATGGAAATGTTTCATGCTGGAGCATGGCTTCAGTGTAACATTTGTCTAAAAGAAAGAGTCCTCTAATGCCTTTTGTCAACTTTCCAAAATTATTTTTTGAGGCAGGAGGCAGCAGAAGTTGGGTCTGCTCTGCATTTGCGTGTCACACAAAGATCTCTCTTGTTTTGCCCACTAACAAATGTCACCAATGATGTCACTACTTCAGAGGAGGATTTAAAATGGATTATCTAAAAACAGAGCATATAAAGAACGCGCTGTCTCTCTCACATATAATTTTATATCAGCAAAGCCTGGTCAAATTAGGGACACCAATGACTGACCAAATTACGCAAAAGCAGATGTTCAGCCTGGATTTACAGCAGTTATTCATGTTACCAAACAGCCTACTAAAAGACTTCCAGTATAAAATAACAAAAACAAGGGGGGATTTGTTTGTCGCCGCTATGACCCCTTAAAATAAAAAATAAAGCCATACACACAAAAGAAAGAGACAACAGTCATCTTGTCTCAAGATCTAAATTATACATACAGTATGACATTTATAGTAATCTACTATAGATGGAGAATTTCCTTGTGCTGCATCAATGTCACACTCTTAATAACAACAAGGTCTCTGGTGTTTAGGCAGTAATACATTTAAGTCCAGAACCCAAGGGCAGGTAGTCTAGTCTGAGAGTTCCGTTATAATGGATATGAGAATCAACAGTTAATCAATAAAGTCACAAGACCAGTAAACTGTTAAAAAATCTCAACGTGTCAAACTAAAGAATTATGTGTGCCTTTATACAAGATAAAAGTGGAACCAAAACAAACAAGCATTGTGTATACAATCTCTTTAGTTAATTGTTTTGTGATGGACATCATTCAAGTATGGACCTTGAAGATGAACATGGGAATGACTGATGGATTATAACCAGTGAAGGTCAAGAATAATGTAATTAGTCTGTACAAACCCCTTTTAAGTAGCCCGCTGAGATTACAGGGCATGGGTTTGTAGATTATTTTTTAACAACATTAAATTAGCCCATAAAATGTAGCTTGTGCGTGCATGTGCGCAAAAGTGGTTTGGTTGGTAAAATGTACCATTTTAAATACATTTCAGTCTTAATAATTCTAATACAATACTTTTTTCAAGTCCATACTTCTAAAAAAAAAAGTACAGGAAAGGAACCTGACATGTGCGCTGCATTTTCATCCTAATGTACCAGTTTAAAGATACCAGAAGTTGGTCGACTCAATGCAACACAGTGAAATAGTTCTCAGAAGCGATTCTCATATACTGTAATTAAATACAGTGATTCACAGAAAAGCAATTTGTTAATATGGTAAATGAGCTTGTAAAGACAAATGCAGAGACTGCTACTTGTGAAAAGCCTCATATTCTTCTTTCTGTAGATATATTTTTCTTCATGTTTTGATTAGTAACCCAATGGGCAAAGACCGAGATGCAGTGCAATTGAATGAGTAATTTGAGCTTTCCACACTTTTTTGTAATACACTGCTATTGTTACCAACTGGAAATTGAGGGTTTCTATTACTGAACATTTGAAGTAGGTACAATGGTGTACCTACTTCAGAGATTACGCAACACAAAACACACAAAGCAAACTGATGACAGTAGAAAGCTGTATAATTTAGGTTCTTTCAAGCTCTGAATCACATACACACTGTCAGGAACAATGCTAGTTAATACTGTACTTACCCTGTGTTAATGGAGATGATTTCAATTAGAGGGTTTTTCCTTATCTTGGGAAGGTCCAGTCTAGCTCCCCCTAATCTCCGGCCTCCATCTTTCTTCTGGCCCAAAAGACGAACTGAGTGCCCTGAATTAAAGAATAAAACATTATGTGGTAAATGAAAGCTCATGTGCATTTTCTAATGGCAGTTACAATCAGCTACTTATGCATACTAGTTGCCAAACCCCACAATCTGTGCAATAGTTATGTTCATCTCAACATGAAAATACATCTACAATTTTATTTAAATTGATTGTGCACACAGTGTGACTATAAACTACAAAATGTATAAAGATGTCTAGAAAGCACACTATACGAGCGGAGCAAATAAAATCCATAACAAATAGTTAAATGTCAGTGATGTTCAACCTTTATTGTGTGAAAATGGGATGCTGTGGTCTCATCTCTCTAACCCTCTAATAGCTTTATAGAAAGATGCGTGTTAGACGGAGGCGCTGAGGGATGGAATTGTCTTGCTGTTTCCATCCGCTTTACATGAGTCTCCAGGGAGGGTGGGCTCAGGGCAGGAAGCATGGCTATCATTGGTAGATACAAATTACTATCTGCCCCTAAGGAGGACAAAGAGCCAATCGGTGAGGCGTGACTGGTCGTAATATCCCAGTACAAGCGGGGAAATGAGAAAACTCCACTTGTGGAAATAAGGGCTGGGTGCACGTTTGGCTTTCTTACAGCTAGCTTCTGTAAGAAAGCTGTTTGGGGATAAATTGAGATATTTTGTTCTCAATTATTTATTTTTATTTTTTTTTGATCGTCCCGATCAGTTCTACGATCCAGTCAGTCTACACAAATGCTAAATTTAAACTTAAACTATATTATTTCTTGCTGGTATTATTTTACGTGAATATTATAATTGCAATATGTTGGGCAGTTTTTAAAGAATACTTTAATCTTGTCAGTTGTATGCCGCTGGCTATCTTACAATATCATGCCAGTGCTGTCGAATTGTCTTTCCAACCGTTCAATTGTCACTGCTTTTTCTCCTTTGTTGACATCTCTATAAATATGGCTTGATGCAATCCATCCACTCATAAATGCCTCCTATAACGTGATGGTGTAGATGGAAAGAAAGAATAGACAGAAGGCAAGAAGATGAATTCCTCGCAGATGAAAGCTGTATACGATGACCAGATGGATGGTTGGATCACAGCAGTAGGGGCTAAAAGGATGACCTCATGACCTACGGCTGATGTCTCATAAGTGGTGGGTCCCCTGTTTGATTGGAAGGCATCAGCGGGGTGGGGAACATTGGAAATAACGGACAAAGGTGGCTGGTGAAGAGGATAGCAGGGGTTTAATGTTTATCGGTCATCTTGTTGATGTAATGGGCCAAGCAACACAATTGCATCGAACAGTGTTAATATCTTAGCAATGTCTGCTAAAGTAATTTTATTTGATATGGACATCAGAGCATACTCTTATAAAAACCAAAACATAGCTTTGCCGCTTGACAGCAACAAGCCTCTGATCAGCATTCGGCATTGTCACTTCCATATAAAAGGTCACTCCGCATCACAAGAATATGTTTACAATATCATTCAGAATTCCATTTTAAATCTGTGTGAACGGGTCAACTTTGTTTCTATCCCCGACATGTCTTTATTCTTAAGCTTGATCTTATTTTTAGCAAGGAACGCGATAACAGTTTATTTATCCTGGTGAAATAAGGATCATGAGGTCATATTGATGCTATATAGCCTCTGATCTCTAGCTAAGTAGATGCATTAGCCCACCTAACCTTGTGCGCCCCGATTTCTGACATACACACACATACACACTAAATCTAAACTGTTTGTTTAAAAAAACATCAGAACAACAGGTGAAATGTATCATCTGAGGCTATAATTTCAACTAGAGGATATTAATATCAGAACAACAATAGAAACATTGAAACAGCCTTACAAAGGATACACATAAATTAGTTATTAGTTATATCAGTGAAGTTGTTTTTAATTTTTTTTAGAGGTAGACCTGAATTTCTCTTTTCTTTTTTTTACTTGGAAGGGAGAAGGTAATTGTAATATAAATTAAAATAAGCACATACCGGAAGTAACAGCAACTCTGTCCAAAGTTTATGTCTGCTCAGAGTAGGGCTGAGGGAAAAAGTCGACCACAAAATTTGACGCAAAAAAAATACATGCGTTGAAGCTATTTTTATCATTTAAAAAAAACATATTTATGGCACCAGGAAGTTGCCGGAACCAATATTTCGCGTTTCCGCTCGGACACTTATTGCTGACGGACTCTGACCGGCCTTCACCAAAACACTTCTAGGATGCTTCTTAGGGTTTGTTTGTGGTCGCTTTAGAAAGAAAGGGGAGAAAACCACTCCAAGTTTTTTTTTTTCACTCCTCTAAGTAGCGTGCAAGCTAAGCCATCCAGCATTTGCCGTAAGGACCATTACTACGGTTTTACACAACCAAAGTGTGCAATAACCGAGCCAAATTGACCCAGTTAGCCACAATGCACTTAACAACAGAGACCTTAGCTGTCTGACCTTAGAAACAAACTCACTTTGTAATATCATTAGCTAGATTAGCATTAGCTAATAGCAATAGCAAGTACGAAGCTACAATAAGCGAGTACTCATGACGTTTATGGATTTAAAATGGAATGGGGGGCTATTAATCAATGGAATCGACAAGAGACTAGATTTTCGTTAGTGACAGCACTGGCTCAGAGTATTTGTTTAATTGCCAATTTGGCCTTAATCTCCCGAGAATTCAGTCCTTCCATTTCAGGTTCCCTCCAGAAAATCCACATCTAGTAAAAGACAACCAAAATGGATAAGCAATCTTGTGGCCACAGTAACTGCCCTATCAGACAACATGTATGTGTTAAAATACTGTGTGCATGCTCAGCAACTCAACCTGAGATAACGGAAGTCATTTACAACAGGTAGTAACATAAGCTTTATGGTTCAAGGGTTCACAGCAAAATTAAACACAGCTTTACTGTGGCGAGGTATTCTTATTGAGTGGCAGTTATATTCATTTTAAACTAAGACTCAAACTGAAATGATCGTCTCACGCTTCAAGAAGCTAGCTCATAAAAGCTTGCCAATGCTTTTGTCATGTGGAAAAGAGACCCGCAAGCAATTTTGTTGAAGCAAAGAACTGCGTCTTACGATTCATTGGCATACGCATTTTAGTTACCATTACAAAAGGCAAATCCCCCAGTTTAAAGGTCTCCTGGCCTCTGAGCTGAAGTAACAGCTCTCGATTTATATGTGGTCATAAAGAACAGTAATGATACTGAGGAAATTAGTTTCTGTGGAGGGTGGAAGAGGACGGGGGGTAGTAGGGAGGTGCGGAGGGATAGAGTCAGGATATGAGAAGGCGGATGGGTTAAGAAGAAGCAAGGAAAGAAATGTTGAAAGATGTTGAGGGAAATATGGTAATCAAAATAAAAAATAAAAAGGGTGTGTATGTGCTGGGTGTGCATACTGTAAGGGTGTGCAGTCAGACAATTTAGGGTTGATTACATTGTAAAATTTAAATGTCCCTAATTAGCAAGCTTACAGTCCAAACAACACACACACACACACACACACACACATTGATGCACATGCAAAGCCAATCTGTTTTACAGTTGTTTTTTAAGAGAACAGCTGCGGGTGTATGACAGCTTCAGTGGACATCACAATAAACTCTGTGTGACCTTCAATTAACAGCAGAGTACTGTTGCAGTGCCCAGATAGTTTAAATGGATGAACTAATCTCTGACATGTGAGTCTGTCTTCTTTGACAGAAGCGAGCACTTAACAAGCTGTTTTACAAACATCCAAAAGTAATTAATTTCGTACAACTCTAACCGCCACTACTGGGACGACTAGATTTTAATTCATTAAACACGAACCTCTGAAATAGATTGCTTCTTTCAACAATTTTCTATGAGCTGGAGCTTCAGGACTTGGTATTAAATTAAAAAACAAGTTTCCTTTTCAAATATTCTTGCGTGATTTGAATGCATGCTTGTGTTCTTTATCCTTTTCAAGAACCAAATATTTTGCAGCCAAATCTAGCGGTGTTACAGTGAGTAGCATGGTTTGCTCTAAAATCCCGTATACACGCACATACACACATATTAGTTTTGTCTTCCTAGAGAACATTTTCCCCACATGGTCTGTCGTTTGTCCCTGTTCTAGTTATAGCAAGCCTACCCAGATATTTTTTCAGCAGTAGTGTACCGCCATTTTCATGGGTGACAATAATGATTAGTGTTGTTCCGATACCGTTTTTGGCCCCGATACCAATTACGATAACCAGTTTTGCAGTATCGGTCGATGCCGATAGCGTTCCGATACCTGGGTTGTTGTTTTTGTCAACATGAAAAAGCTGCCCTGCCATTGGTTCAGAGCATTCAAGGGCCAATAGGATATCCTAGCTTGGCATGCAGTGAACACGTCACACACACATCATTGAGTGTTGTGCACAAGTAAAACACAAGATGCTGCATCCAAAATCCTATATTAGCGTCGGAAATAATAGTATCGGCATGTTACTTGTCAGTACTCCCCGATGCCAATACCACTGTTTTTATGCAGGATCACCCACAGCGTTTAGGAGAGAAATTGTGTTATTATTTTGGTCGCAAATATTTGTATCTTTGCATATCTAGAAGCTCTGTAGTATGTAAACCAATTTATTAGTAGTAGTGGCACCTATTTTTTTGACTCTTCCTCCTCATTCTGTCCACTTACAGACTTTTTTTTTTATTAGCAATTTTTAGCATATGCCGCGGGCCGCTGATAAATTGACAGGAGGCCGCAAATGGCCCCCCGGCATAGTTTGGACACGGATGGATTGTCCAATTAATTTAAATTATAGAAGATGTTTTGATCCTAATTTTTTTCACTTTGTATTGCAACACCGAAGTAACAGGAGTTGGCCCTCTGGATGGCGTCTTCATCAAATGGCAATAACAACACAATGGTGTGCAAATTTGCAGGTCTTTTTGTGTGCGTTCAAATACCTTTAACAGCCTCATCCACCACCTCTACCACTCGATCAATCTGCTGGACCTGAAATACACAAAGGCACACGAAGGTTTATTGATGCCGAGCATTCACACATAAAAAAAAAAAGCCTAATACTGACGGCATAAACACAAGTGATCCATATGACAACAAGCTGTGCAACACAAACACAATGTGCACGGTCAAGTTGAAACTGATGAAATAGATTGTGACTGTGTGCATATATTGGTCGCAATGTGATTAAGAAGATGTATAGAATTTTTAAATGTCACAGAATGTCTGCAGCATTGCTTGGATATAATGCAGATATGGCAATGAGCTGCTAGTGGGGAATATGTGTGACATTGAGTTCCTATCAATGTTTGAGGTGATACCATTAAACAGTACATTTACTTTCCACCTGTAAAAACGTATGTGAGAGAGTGATGGCTGGGGTTTTAAAGTGGCTATTAAACACTTGGAATGTTGCTATATAAATCCCGGTCTGTGGCAATAAGCCATCCTGTGATTGTTATCAGGTAGCAATGTGCATTGTAGTAGCTACATTCGGTATTAAGAGATTGGACTCAACAACAAAGTATGATGACAACAGAGGACAATCTAGACCTGTGATTCTCAAGTGGTGGGTCGTGACCCATTTTGTGTGGATCGCTGACAGCTTGGAAATAATTATGGGGGTCCTCGGTTTATGAGCAGACTGACATGTGACGTGTTGAGATTACGAACGTCATGCAACAAGCTAGTTTGCCTGGTGGCATAAAAATATAGCATCACTTGACACAAGAAGGCACGTTCAGTTTCATAATTACTGAATGTCATTTGATGGACTTGTATTTAATTTCATACATACATACAGTCACATTTCATACAAATATTTACTGTAACAAAATTTTATTTAGCTGGGATAGGCTCCAGCACCTCCGAGTCTGAACAGGATAAGCGATGTTGAAAATGGATGGCTAGATAAACTTTATTTCAAACATGCAATGTTTTTTCCCTCCCTCTTTTCTCATGTTTTCTTTTTTTTCCCAATCTAAGAAAGTCGGGGCACTAATTAGCGAACCATCAGGCTTCCTGTTCTGTCTCCCTCCATTGGTCATTGTTATTTTTCGTGTTTCTTGGACTGATTGTGACAAAGACACATTTTTTTTGTATGTTTACATTAGTGGTGCAACGGATCAACGGCTTGGTTGGTGGGAAAAAAAACAAAAAACAAAAGCACGCATTCATCACAGTCGACACCACTCAGACATGTCAAGGAAGCTGAAACATACTCAACGTGGGGAAAAGTGTTTTAGAAAATAAATGAAGACATAAATCCTAAACTGCTATATTAGACATTTTGAATTGATTTGTTTTATTTAATGGGGAAAAAATATATGAAGGCCAAGTACTATTTATCTTTTATTCTTTTTTTTGATGATCCATTCCGTGACTTTTGTGATCCGTTGCGCCACTAGTTTACATACTTGGCCAATAAATCTGATTCTGATAAGAACAACAACAAAAATCCACAGCATAATTAGCCAATTCTGAAAAGAAGTACAAAATACCGTAGTTAAAACTTTTTTTTTTAAATTATTTTTATTTTATTTAGTTTTTTTTAAGTGAGGTTCCCTTTTGATTACCTTGTAAAATATAATAACAGTAGATGGCAGTATGAAATGTGCACAGTTTGTTAGACAAATATAAAGGACAAGAACAAAGAACATGCAAGCAGTACAAAAAGATGTGCGCTGAGGGGGTTGATGTGTATGTATCTCTTGTTTACAACAATTGCTTACACACTGTAATTCTCTGATTACTAAGCCCTCGCTGCTGTTTGTGTGCGTGGAGATGTGTGATGCATCTTAGATAAAGGATGTGACATGTCTGGTTCAGAGACGTGAAACACTGTGGGCTCGCGTGACTCTGTGTACCTCGCACACAGTTACACTGTCATTCAATTCACAGCAACTTCTGAAAGCA
Organism: Leptonotus elevatus; assembly: GCF_054856555.1. Lineage (NCBI taxonomy): Eukaryota > Metazoa > Chordata > Actinopteri > Syngnathiformes > Syngnathidae > Leptonotus > Leptonotus elevatus. The sequence goes on from NC_141244.1 coordinate 12,558,096, forward strand.
AAACAACAAAACCAACACGGCACATAATCACGCTGCTCATGTGAACAGGAGTGAATGAATTCAAAAGCACTCTTAAGCACCCCCCACCTAGCCGTTAAGAGGATTCACTAAACAAAAATTCACGACTGGTAATTTGAATCTGATTTTCATATACCACCAACTGTCACTACTGTTGTGTGTTTTGATAAGAGGGCACATGAAAGAAGTTTGCGTGCGCCTTGGTCTGTGATTGTTACCATATGTGCCCCTTCATGCGTGTGCGGCGGGTTGCTGTCTGTCCGTTTGTGTGCGCACGTGTGTCGGTATCAATGCAAAATCCAATCTATTCATGACAATAGAAAGCACAGCAGTGGTAAACTTCCCAGCTGTTTCTGCCGCGCCCTGAAGGCATACGCGCACACAAGCTTGTTTATCTGAATGTAATTATATTATACATACATGCCACTTGAATATGATTTGAATGTAATTATCTTACATAGTGGCGTGTTTGCTTAAATGGAACTGCATTATTCATGGCGATGGACATGTAATGTCAAGTTTGAGCCGCTCCCTACTCCCAAACAATATATTTGAAAGTGACAGTAATCACGACTGGACACGAGGTTGCTTGATTTACTGACAATTTCAACAAATTGATTTATTTCATTAACTTTAGCAATTCAATTCCACTTTAAAGTAATTTAAAGTCCCTTGATGAGGTTTATGATTCAACTTTAAAGTAATTATAGCCTCCTTACGAGCAAGGAGATAAAAAAAGGAACGCTTAAAAGATTACCGTAGTTATTTGTTTTATGTAAAATATATCTGTTTGCACCTCAAATAGGGAGAGAAATAACTATTTCCTCATGAGATTATTTGGATGAGCTCAACTGAATAGTGTGCTTTGTCTACCATAGTTATGTAGTCTTTTCATGACAGTCACAGAAGATTGTTGGAATACATTTAGTAATCTTTGGGACACCTAATGAACCAAAAGGGAAAATAAAAGTTAAAGGAAAACATAATAGTGCTGTAATACTGGCTTCAATATTAAAACGCAAGCTCTTCTGTGTCATTTGCCAGTAAATATGTCTTTGTAATAGTAATTCTGCATTATTCGCATTATCAGTACATTAATGCAAAATCTTCGAAATGTGACATCTGTGGAATTTAGCTTAAACTGGTCTGATTCTTTAGTGTGGTTATGCACTACATACTACGTATAGTAGTATATTACTAATCATTCTGCACTGGGTGGAATGAATGAACTGCTGTCTTACGTTTGCATCAATCAATCTAATGAGGATTATATCTCCAGTATGTTATTTATTCCAGTGTTTGCTTTTCAGAGGTTGAAACTTGCAATTCCATTCAGATCTTCAGGATAATGTAAGCATACATCACCCTAATACATGAATGGGCAGAAATGAGAAACAAAACGAGTTATAAGTAGATATAACTAAGTCATTCCATTAATTATTAATATTGTTATGGATAATATTATTGTTATTGATTCTTTGTCAGGACTGTTTGTCTTCATACATCTTTCAAAGAAATAATTTTGATATTCAGAAGAAAAGACTGTCTTGCTTTCATATAATAACACCCTAAGAAATGTCAAGAAAGTGGTTTTCAGTACTGAAATTGTAACTTTCATTTGGGATTAATGACAACAATTAATTAATTAATTAATTAATTAATTAATTATGTAGCATTTTTGACACGATTGGTCAGTTCAGTACACAGCTACATCCCAGTAAAAGAGGATGTATTTATTTAATGCAACTATATTATTTGTTTTGTTTTTTATTCTTTAAAACCAAATCTGTGTATTTTGTTACAGTTCACAATAAAATATGGAAACAAAATTGATTCATCTAAGTCTCATTTTTTTCGTCATTTAAACAGGACATAAAATGACTTTTTGTAGCCACTTTATTTAAAATACGGTTTCATATGTGTTATTCTCCCCATTTGCGTTTCTTTCCATCATATTTCTTTCAATACAGTTGCCCTATTTTCTATTGCCCATCCATATTTATTTCAGTGGTAATGGTCGTGTCTTCTGGGGAGTGCTATTGATTCACTAAACAGCAGGAGGGCCCGAGCGGACCAGACCAGACTCAGTATGCCACCAGCCAGGTGAATGAAATGGTCTGTGATACCTTTAGTGGGTGTATGTAACAGAAAAGTCAACCAAAATATTCTTTATTCACCAAATTTTTAAGACTGTAAGATGCTCCGCAGTATAAGTCGCATTTTTTTTAGCCAATTTATTTATAAAAACCGAGACTAAAGGCTCAGACTGGCATCCAAAATCCCCGTTCCCGCACACCGCCACTCGCTGACTGGTTCAGAATCTCGAAGTATTGTTCAAATTTGCCGTTTGATAATTTAGAGTGCAACAAAAACAGAGCGCAGGAGCCTATATACTAGACTACTATATATTGCAGGACCATATAGTGAATGATGGGTTACGAGAGAGTTACTTCTGCTTCCATTTCTTCTTCTACTCTTTTTGGGCTGTTGGCAAACACTTTTGGTGCATTACCACCATGCCAAAAAGTATTTGCAAATAAAGTCACCACGATTCGGAACAGAGATTTTGTTGATCAGTTTGAGCTCTAAGTTTAGTACCTGTACCTTATATACAAGTCACACTTGAGTAAATGTCACTATGAAACAATTCTGGAAGAAAAATATGGTACTTTAAAAGCTGTGTTTACATTAGGACTCTTACTTCAAACTCATGTTCTCTCGCCAAATGGACATCAAAGTCTAACACACATACCCCTATGATGCTGAGCCCTTTGAGATAGTCCATTCGAGGTTGGGCCTGTGAAACACAGCCAGCTACCACCACCTTCTTCTGTTGCTCCTGTGCTTTTCTGCAAAAAATGGAAACATATTTTATTATTTTCTTCACAAAATTCACAAAAAATAAACACATATAAATAAAGGTCATAAATAATTGGGCCTGTTGACACACTTCACCAAGAATTGAGCTTGAAAGGAAAATTCTGAGTCACTAATCTTCTCATTCAAATGGTTACCAAAATGCCTTAAAGGCCTTCACCTGTCAGTGTTGGTTTCCTGCAACAAGGACACATTTTGGAACATGAATATAAAAAAGGACAGCAAAATTAGGGATGGGTACCAAAGTCTGTACTTTTTTTGGTATGGACCGATTTGAGTTGTACTTATTATTGAATAAATTAACATTTATTACCTTAAGCAAATACAAAAAAAAGTAGCAAAAATTTGTAAGCCCAGGAATCGTGACGAAACCGGTTCAAATGTGAAAGGTACCCATCCCTCAGCAACGTAACCTAATGTTTTTTGTTGTTGCTGTTTTTGTTTTGTTTTTCTGTAGTACAAAATATTACAAGATTAAATGTAAAAACAATTTTGCCCACAACTCAATGGGGAAGAAGGTGGGACGGGGCGGGGGGAGTTGTGGGAGTGTCACCTCCAGTTAGTGGCAGTAAGATTTGAGACACTCGGTCTGTCTGACAAAAGCTTTTGGAGGCGCTGCCCAGACTCCACCATGAATCTTTAATAATGAAGCCTCCTGACAGCTGGAAGTAGAAAGGGAGGGATGAAGGGAGGGATGAAGGGAGGGAGGGGGTGCATGAATGTGAGGGAGGAATTAAGAGGACGGAGGAGGAGGAGCAATAAAACTGGATGCAAACTGTCAGTTGTGTTTTGGTTCACAGCGTGTTTGTATTCTTCAGCAAAACAAAGATAGCGAGGTGGAGGAGGTGGGTGTGCGAGTGTAGCGAAAAAAAAAGAAAAAAGAACATGTTGAAAGACGACAAACAATCCAGTTCAGAGCAGTAACGTGCAAAAGCACAGTGGACGAAAGTAAATGTCCATAAGAGATGATTGTCATGTTGTAGTTAGGTTCATTTTAGCATCTCTTCTATTTCAACTTACAGTGTATCATCCATTTCTGCACATTAAAAATGCTTGTAAGACATGCTTAACAGGGGAAAAAACTGAAGCACGTGAAAACAAAGACTCTATTCTGGATCTAGCTTCTATTGATCTTGAGCTGTGCACAAAGTGTAAAGCTCACATCAAAACCACTGCTTTCTTATTTTCCTCCTCCATTGAGGAAGGCTGACTGATATGAAGGGGGCACTCTGGCTGCTGGATGATAAAACTGAGCAGACAGCCATATATGCATAAAGGGTTGGGATTTTTTCTAAATTACATTCTAACATCCAAGGTTGAGCAGTTTGTTCCGTGACACTAGTTAACCGTTTTTTTTTTTCATTGAAAGTAATGAAAACCTAAAATATCTGTTCAATGGGCCATCATCAACTGTGGTCATCATCAATAACAGTATTAACCGCCCAAAATATATTTTAAGTAAGTCATATTTTTATAGACAGGAAAATAAAAAGTTCAATACTGAACAGCTCCCAAAATGTTAACAAATGGATACGTTTTGTAATACTACATATTCACTATGCTCAATGGAACTAGAAAAAATGAAAACATTTTAGCATACATTGTGTCTATGTACAGTAATTTCTGGACTATAAGGCGCACCTGACTATAAGCCGTGCTAGCTAAATTTAGGGAATAATCGAGTTTGTTACACATATAAGCCGCAGCCGACTGTAAACCGCAGGTGTTTTAATGTTATCACACCGGGGTCCCGCAACTTTCTTTTCCATAATTGGGGCGCAAATTGTCTCGCTCTCGTTCTGTCTCTCCTACTGCATTTGGGCTCACTTGGTTTGTTTTGCTCTGCTTGACGCTCGTGCGCTTCGTTTATAGTGCTCCCCATTGTGATCTGATGGTTTAGCCGCACCTTTGTATTAGCCGCAGAGTCGATTGAAAATGAAAAAAGTAGCGGCTTAAAGTCCAGAAATTACTGTAGTAATATATGTAGTATCATACCCATTGCAATGTAAATTAGGGATGCACGATATTTCCATAAATCCCGATTACCGATAACCAGAGGTGGGCATTCTGTCACTATTGACATTTTTCTGACAAATGACGACAACAATTTTTTTTTTTTTTTTTTTTTTTAAATGACAGATTTAGAACTGTCGGAAGAGGGTTTTCATCCATCAGCATAATCGTCAGTCTGTCATTGACAGACCCCTGACTGACAAATGACGGACTGACGGACAGTACTGACGGAATACCTACCTCTGACTATTGGTCATAAAATAGTGGTGACAGATGATGATGATGATGATGGAAACGTGGTTAAAATAAAACAATGGCTCGATGGACTGGTGTGGCTTAAAAAAAATGGTGGACCGACAATGACGGAAGGGTGCCCAGGGCACTGACGAATGACGGACCAGCAACATTTTGTAAAATGCCCACCTCTGCCGATAACCAAAAAGAGCTGACAGAGTTAAGTCCTCCTCGCCAGTAACTGGCTTTACAAAGGAGAGATGTAACGATAACGGCAATGTCGTGATGTCGTGATATCGCGATACTAAAACTCACACAATATCGTCGTCAGGTCACGATATTAAAAGCAGCACAACTGTTAAAAAAAGTCAAGTTGATTTCCATTTGTTCCCAATATTAAGTTTTATTAGAGACTGTATGGTGGTTTATATGCATTGCTGTTATGTACAAAAGCACAATAGTGTGCTTTTTTTTTTGTATGAGCTTTTTTTTTTTTTTTTTTTTACAATATTGTGACATTTTTTAATGTTTTTTATTTTATTTTTTTAAATCACCAACCTTCCCACAATATTGTGAGCTTCATATCGTGACAATATCGTAATGTGATGTTTGGATATCGTTACATCTCTATTGCATTGTGACGGTTTTACATGTCGTTTGTAGTTTGCAGTAGTTTGTCCCATTGTGTTGCCAAGAGGTCTCTATGTATCCGGTTGTCACATGTAACGGTTATTTCATGCTGTGCTAAGCCAATACTAAAAAGACACACACACACACAAAACACTATTGGTCTGCGCTCCAGAAAGTTCTTGCCAAAAGGTTATCAGCTATTTAGTGTTTGCTCTTCTTTTCATGTGGACTGAAATAAACGAGTCCTTGAAATATGCACTTTTGAGTTACTTGTTGACTTTTGAAAGGCATAAAACTTGACTGTACTCCTTGGAATGATTTTTGCTTTAAAAGCACTGCTCTATCATTCTATCCTCAATATCACAATATAGCACATTTGTATCATTGATGTTATCTGAACAACTACAACATCAAATGTTGAGACACTTTTAACTCATTTGGGTTGGTTCCCCAAATGTACAACCTTAGGGCTGTTCATATCTGGAGCTTCCACTTTAATTACAAAATGGTGACTAGAAGAAAGTGAAATGCTTACTGAAGCGAGGAAAGCCTGACAGTAAACAATGTAGCTGTAGCCGAGAAGCTTGTTCTCTTGACAATGCTCGTCATGAAGGACTCACTCTCTCATCACACACACATAGTAGAGGTACGTCTGCATAATTCACACCATCTCCTGCCAAAACGTGCCAAACATTCTTATAATACGATACTTGCTCCCTTCCCATAGACATCCCTGACACAGCGAGTAAGCAGGCAGCACCAGAATCATTGTCAATCACCTCGAGAGGAACAGGCCAGTCTCGATGCATACCGTTCCTGAATGGGATGAGCCGGAATGGGTTTATGCGATGCAGTTGCTGTGGTGATACTTTTGAGCCCAACCAAGCATTCACTTCCAGTGACCCGGGCCAGAGCAGATGTCTCAGAAGATCACAAGACAAGGTGTGTGTCCGTGCTTCTATGCGAGTGTTTGTGTGCAGACAGGCCTATTTCCTTGGCATTGCGCCCTAAACGTCTTCAGCCCCCGTCAACTTTGCGTTGCTGCTCTCCATTGCCTGAAGACCACACGCATCCATGCGCACCCACACATGGTATTAACAAACCACATGCCTTAAACATACTGTACAAGCACATACTAAGAATCACGGATGGCGATGTAACAGCCTATGCATAGATGTATGACCTCTGTGGTACGTACAGTATGTATGTATGGTAAGGAGGGATATGCTGTACATACTGGTTTTTAACAGCTGAGTGGACACAGTGAATCAGTCAAATTAGACCAGACTAAATGTCTAACTCAATTGATCAGGTTGACTTGGATAAGCCCTTACTGTAAATACAATGTTGAACCACTCAAGGCAAAAGCATAGTGCATGACCTATATAGAAGATTCGCCTATGCTGTAAGAAAATCTAAAGTGAAAAAGCCAAACATCTGAAAGGAATCTACTGATACAAAAATGACGGCTTGCTAATTGCTAAAAGTTCAAACAAGCACCCCCCTGACATGTTTTTTTTGCTGTTGCTGTTTTTTCTTAAGATGAGTTTGTGCATATGAGTTATGCCCTTTCAACGACTCATCCGGCTGTCTGACACGCCTCAACCATTTAGGAATACCTACATAGTGGGGAACCACATGAGTTCATTATGCACCGAGCCAACCATATGTTACTTCTGTCGTGTAAGCTCCAAAGTCAAAGGCCCCTTGAGTTTTACAGTTTGTACTTTGACCAAAACTTTCTTGAAAAATACCTTCAGCAAGAGTGAGTAGTATCATTTCATAGTAGTTCAATTATTTTTAAAGTTGCATAAGAGTTGTGAATGTTCAAATATTAAGATAGTTTTTTAGCTGTAAATTTGTATTCATAGTAAAATGTTTTGCGAAGTCATCAGTTTAAAGTAGCACAAATGAGCATTTGGTTTTTGTTGATTATGGCGGCACCTTTGGACAAAAGCAGTATTGTTTTCACTTGAATTTCCCTTGAAAGAACCACATTTCCCATGAGGCCAAGCCCATATCATCGTGAAATCCGGATGTCCAATATTACACACAAACGGCTGGGCTCCCCCCAGTACCTCCTTTCCCGCGATGCATTCACAAGCATTCGTAAACAAGAAAGAACACAAATTTTGAGTTTGGTGTGGCTCGTCGGGTCGCGAACTATCAAGCTGATGGTTATTTATTGCTTCCACGTAATTTTCCAAAAGCTAACATTAGCATAATTATTTTTTATTTGAGCATGGAAAGCTACCTACTAAAAAGAGCAGTCCCCGCAATGGCAGCATCGTTTGGAAATCCCCCGTCTTTCGCCTGGCCAGAGTGAAATCCTGTACTGTGCTTTTAACCACATCCAGGTAGGCTTTTTATCATCATTATTATTCTCGCCTCAGACAAAAATCTTAATTTCTTGGGGTGTTTTTTAGCTTTAGCATGATAACAGTAATCGCGCGTAAGTGTTTCACTCGACTTCCGTCAATGCCGTAAAGCAGACTGCACGTTTGTAGTTTTTTTGTGGGTGGCAGAGTTCCCACCATCCACCTCAAAGCCAGTAAAAATGATACAGACCCTCTCAAGCCATGACAAAGGTTTCATTAATCGAGCTGTAAGTCAATGTTTCATCAGCAGAATTATGAAAATATAAATTGAAGGTTCAAATCCTATTTAGTGTTGCTTTAATGCTAAAACTGATCTATTAATTTCCCTTTTCATAAGAACCTATATTAAATTTGAAAGAATCGACAAGTCTTCTGTAAAAAAAAATTCAAAAGTTCATACTAAAAACAACGGAGTACATACTGTGCTATGCTAAATCATGGTATGTATGCTTCTTTCTTACCAACTCCATATCTCTTTCAACACAGAATATGTAACGTTTATATTGATATTACGGTAGTCCAAATTCAAGTTTGATGTTTTCAACGTCTACTTGTTTCTCTTTACAAGAAGACAGGGTATTTTTACTGATGAAAATCATGAAATAGTGTACTGTCAATTTCGAATTTAACATTTCATACTTTTAAAACAAGCGAGTGTCATTCAGAAAACAAACAGGTTTGTTCAGAGAAAGGAGTCTTAGGGAAATGTTCTGTCATCCAATGTGTTTCACATTAAAAAAAAAAGCAGCTGTTCATAACCCACTGGAAGCACAAAGCAGGAATTTGAAGCTGCTTGTATAGCTGGTCTTAGAATGTCTCGATCCAAAGTGTTTAAGCCATCCATAAATTATATTTCGGCCACCCCTAAATAAGTCCCACAAGGAGAAAAGTTTGCAGTAGGCCTAGACCATTTTTCAAGGAATTCTATTTATTGATGACTGCCTAACTAGTTTGAATGGTCAAGATGGATGGCATTCTGGATGGTGAATAGGCGCCCACCATGTCCCAACAGGGGCACAGCACCAGCATGGAGGTGGTAAAGTGATGTTGGGGCAGGAATGAGAGTGAGATGGTAAGCCCCTTAAGGTTGCCTAAAGGTGTAAAAATGACCTCTGCAAAATATGTAAAGCTTCTAACTGACCATTTAAATGCTATGGTAAAAAAAAAAAAACATTATTATAATAATAACAATAAAACAGTGTGTCTTCCAGTGTGTGTGTGTCTTCCATATTCCTAAAACTTTAGAATACAGTGTACACTGTATTTTATATTTAAGTAGTTTTTCTTTGATTTTTTAAATGTCTCTCCTTTTCCTTGTCCTTGCGCCTGTGTCTCATCTCCTAGCTCATCCGCTCATTTGCACTCCGACAGTCGTTTCTGGCTAAGTTGACAGTGAGCCAGCCAATCAGCACACTCCTGACCTCCCTGCATTAGCGTAAGCAGCGAGAGGCAAGGTTAAGTACCCATCAAGCCTCAGTAATTAAGATATGAGCTGGTGTGTGTAAGTGTGCAATACAAGTAAAAAAGGGCAAGAGTCACATTTTGTCTTTTACTTCTTATACTACTTTTGACATCGTAACAAACTTTGCTGGCTTCGCCATCTAAAGCTTTGTCATTGCCCCAATTTCAATGCCACAAGGGATCCTGTTACTCACTCAAATATGTGTACGGTACTTACTTTTTCTTTAGCTATATGTCTATTTCTGTAATGTTTTATTCATGTTTCAATATTTGTTTTGTGTCTGTTTTCCAGCAGCAAGAGATGAATCATCAGTGATTGACAGAATAGATGATAAATGTAGAGAAACACACTGTCCCATATATAAAGATTATAGTTTCTCTAGGGGGAATAAGTTTACAAACTAAAACGCCTGACAAACTCTTCGCCTACGGGATTCCACTACAAGCTAGATCAATAAAAGCTGTTTATGACCCACTTAATTACGTAGGGTCATAATGTAGTTTTTTTTAGAAAACAATGCTGAAATACATGTAATTATAAAATAAGTTGGACTTTCCTTTAATAAGATAAAACTGGGGGCAGAAACATTTGTACATCAGAAAGAGTCTGTGTGTTGGTTAAACAGAACAAAAAGTATTATGTATCAAGTCTGTTCGGGAGATTTTTTTAATCAAACAATATTACATGTGTAATAAAGCAAAATAAAGTTAAATGAGAAACATAGAAACTGATTCTCTTTTCGGTGAAGGATGCACAACTAGCAAAACTAAAGGAACACTTGAAAATGCTACTCTCCTTGTTGATTTTGTTCACCAGTAAACCCTAAACCTATGTCTTGTATTTGACAGAAAAAAAAATTATTTTATTTTTCCAATATAGAAGGGTTCGGTGAATGCGCATAGGAAACAGGTGGGTTTCAGTACCTCCAACAAGGTTAAGAACCACTGGCATAAAAGGAATGAAGAGGAAGACAGCACAGAGGAAGTAAGAAGGAGGGTTATGATTGAGAGATGTGAGAGATTTGAAAGAAGCATCTGGAATTTATTTCCTCTCCAACACATGGGCAACAAATTGGCAGAATGTGTAGTGGCTATAATGACTTGTCGAGAAAAAAGGTGAATGTTTTTGGAAAATGTGTTCAATAGTTTTGTATGTGTTATAAACATGGATGTTCAATTTTATAGGTTCCACAGTATTAAGAAAATATACAAGAATATATCAGGAGCAACAGTCAGTGAATGCTGTTAAACTGACACCAGGTGCTGGTTTTCTTAATGATCTGGCAAACCTTGTACTATATCTGGCACTGGCGCACTGAATCATTTGGAGGCTGGCAAGCACACCAAGGTGGCGGAAACTATGTGACAGCAGGTTGTTCACATAAAGGCCAAAGCCTTGTAGGCATGTGTGTGATTTTTGTAATAGCCAGGCCTTCCAATGACATAAAATCAGTCATTCACTCAAAATTCTGAAAAAAAGATAAATGCACGAGATGATGGGTGTTGGCAGAAAAGTATCGATTACTGGTTGCTTGAATACCAAAACAACTGGTTGAATTCCGCATCATACTGTTGGCACAAAGCACAATCCACGTCTATAGCCTAAAAGTAATGCAGTAAAAAAAACGGAAAAAAAACGTCTGTTTAAAAAGAGCAGTCCAGCACTTCATGATAATTTTATAGACAGTAATGATTTTTATATTAAACATTGTATTCATATTGTAAAACAAAAGGCCATCTAAAGAATAGATGAACATAAATTAAGGTTTCAAACGAAGACTTCTGAATGATTAGTCTTTGAGAAATGTTTATGCAATTAGAATGTTTTACAGTATAAACTATTAGAGCTGGTTAGTCTCATATAGTTGTGTTTGTTTTGCAGTTATTCAAATTTAGCACTATTGCAGTCAATAAAGAACTGACTTGAATCTGTGTTTTACATATTCCCACCAATCTGCTGCGTGATCAATAAATCTGTAATGTCTATTTTATGGCAAATTTGCATGGTCTTTCCTTCAACAAGAGATAGATTGTGGCAAATTGTCAAAAAGGAGGGACTAAAAAAAATATTTCATAAAACAGTAAATTTTTGGAAAAAATGCATACTTGGTCTGTCATAAAAACAGATGACGCGGGAAAGAAAAAATAAGACAGAAAGGAAAAGGAAAGAAAAGGGTGCACTGCCCACATGAGCATTCAGATAGCAATATTCACAAAAATGCAATACTCGCTCAGTCAATGTAAGAAACAAGAGAAGTGAATCCTGCCAGGTTTGAGTTCTGGAGACTACCATATGGACCCCACAGCCTAAGGCTGAGGTTTGAAATAACAACTGTGGAGAGAAAAGTATAAGAAGACATTTGAGCATGAGAAAACAAGCACAACACGGAACTAAATATTCAACATCAAACAATGGGGTTGTAACCGCGAATGATTCTCCAAATCCTAAATGAACCACATTGGTATCCTCCCGAGGCCAAACTGGTTGACCAAGGAAATGTATTTAAATACCAGTCCCTAACCTGTATATTTAAATGTCAGCATTTGTCAGATTAAACAGGTGAGGTCACAGGGTGAGCTAAAGCTACCCCCAAAGAGACCAACAAAAGTGTGTAAGCATTTGCACTATGCATTATGTAAAAATCCATGCCATTACCGGTACCTCCTGCGTCTTTACAAGACATGCCAGAGTGAGTCCAAAGGCGTGTGTGTGAGTGTGTTGATCCCTAAGTGGAGAGAACTACAAATCCTTACCAGGCTGACAGAGGTGAAAGGGCATTTTTGGTTGAATGAGTCGATGCAAAGTTAGTTCAAGCATAAACAACCATGATTGGTTTCAAGATCATGAATTATTACATACGAGCGTTTGTTAAAGTGGAATGGCACATGCTCAGTGACCTGGGATGCATCAACAATCTTGGAAAATCACATTTTTTCTCAGCTCACACAAACATAAAATGCCAATGTTGTCATAACTAAAAAGCTAACCAATTACAGTAAGTTCTGGACTATAAGGCGTACCTGACTATAAGCCGCGCTAGCTAAATTTGGAGAATACTCGAGTTTGTTACACATATAAGATGCACCCGACTATAAGCCGCATGTGTTTTAATGTTACCGCACCGGGTTCTCGCTACTTTTTTTGTTTTTTTGTTTCACTTTAATCCCAGGGACCCGAAGCAAGGGTTTATAATAAGAATATAACAATAAAATGAACGAACAATTGGCTTTCTGTTTTTTTGTAATTTAGTGTTTATTTCTTAAATTCACATTGTGTATAACAGCAACTGTATATTTGTGTCTAGAAGCAAAGCTAATTCGAAACAAATAAAAATAAGATATATTCTTCTAATGTACTGTAAATGAAGAACATTTATTGTGCAGACCTCAAAAGTCAAAATCAAATCTCAGAATTCTATAGTGAAAAAAATAAATAATAAAATTACCGATATTATAAATACTTTATACTATTTGTATATTATTCATTCATTCATTTTCCAAATCACTTCATATTTATTTATTTATTTATTTTACAGGCCACTCATCCTGGCTGACGTAGCGTAACGTAATTCATTTCCGTTTCTGGTTCATGTAGAATAAGTAGACTTTCTCTCCAGAACACTTATTAATTTGCCTGCTAGTTTTGTTGTTCAAAGTTGGATGTTCTCCACTTCAACGCTGTTCCAGCCAGATGACGGTGGAAAGTGGATTTGATCACCCCAAACACTTTATTTTGGTGTTAAAGGAGAAGTCAACCCCCCCACAAATTATTCACAATAATATATTCTATGCAGCCCCACTAGTCTAAATAAGGTATTCTGGTTAATATTGTGTTAGTGGAATAAGAGTTAAGCAGCAAAATCCAGCAGTTTTTATCAATTTCAAAAGGTGGCCATTTTGCCACGTGCTGTCGAGTGAAAATGGCATCACAGTTGCTCAGGTCTCAGGTAAGAACCAATCACAGCTAAGCTTCAGAAAACAGGTGAGCTGTGATTGGTCATTGCTTGAGCCCTGAGCAACTCTGATGTCCTCATCAGTCGACAGCAAGTGGCAAAATGACCGCCCCATGAGATGGAAAAAAACGGCTGGATTTTGCTTTGTAACTCATATTCCACAAATTTAATATTAATCAGAATCTCATGTTTAGACTAGTGAGGTCATATATAACATATTATTGTCAAGAAATGTTTAAGTTTGAATTCCTCTTTAAACGCACTTGCCGTATCAGTCTTGTGTTAGCTTAGCAAATAGTCTGGCTTCTCCATCTTTCCTCTGAATCCCTTCATGAAAACGATACTTGTCAGATGTGTATCTTAATCAGTGCCATGGAGGTGATAATTACTGACTCAGGAGCGAGCCTGTAACGTGTTTAGCCACACTAGTAGCCAGCGAAGCTACATTGATAGCTAGCTGGTTGTGACATAAGTAGTACAAGCTTCTCTCGACCACCTACTTGCCGTGTGTAGGTGACAAACTCGTCATCTGTGATTCTCAGTTAAGCTATTCAATGAGTTTTAATGAGGCGCAAAACGCAAATTTTGACTTGCAAACCATATGAAATCGCCTATTTCAAGCCTCGCGTATGGAAGCAGATTTGTGAATACATGTAGAGCAGCAATGTTTGGGGAGGATGCAGACTATACGGAGTTTCATAAAGCAACAACGTCTTAACAATCATTCAGGCTATTAATTTCCCCGGCTGATGTATTCTCCCCAGCGCAGCCTCAAGTAGCTCCTCGGTGGCTCATCAGTCTCTCTAAAAGTCCTTCTCATTTGACCACAGAGGCTTATTTATCCTAAATAACAGCCATTTAAAAGCCAAGGACACAGTGTGCACAAAGTAAACTGTCTGATTAAATTTCTATGCAGAATCCCATTACTTGTTGATGTTTAAAAAAATAAATAATTAAATAAAGTACCTCTTTACCCCCATGTGTACAACTGCTTGAGCTGACACCAATTAAAAGGAAGGTTCAAGGCGAGGTTTGAAGGGTGGTGAACTGTTTGGGAAGAAAATTGCTAAATTAGGATTTGGTGATTATTTTTTTCTATGCATTTGGCTTGTTAAAAGAAAATTTCTTTTAGTTGGAGATTATTAAAGCAGTCTCCCCTTTTCTTTGTTGACCCAAATCTCTTTCATTCAGTAAGTTGAATAAACAAGCTGCTTCTGTAGGCTTCAAATCAAATTAAATGAAATGAATTAAAACTCAATTTACGATACATTTTCATCATACATCATCATACTTTCAAAATGTAATTGAAAGGATTTGAAGAAAAAGGTCAACCAAAGTGCCTCAGCCGCAAAATAAGTGATTTTATTTTGTAGTGTCCAATTAGTATTTAAGAATTTGTGTTTCTTTTATTTCTTTCACCTACCTATTCTACCACCATGTGCCGTCTTTTGTAAAACATAAATCTCTACAAACTATTTGCTGTACCGCACATGAAGTCTCACTAATTAACTTCACCGATTATTACCGGTCCTATCTCATTACAGCAAAAGGTCCTTTATGTCTTCAAAACCAATTAAGTCCAGTACAATGTTATCAATTAGAGTAGGCTGAGTTTTTATGGGTCTGTATATTAGGAGTAAAAACGACAGGATTTATGTAAAAACTGTTTAATCAGATTTTTTTCCCACTTTGTTTATTGGCTGTTTATACTATAAAATAATTGGCAAAGAAAACAATTATATTTCTTAATTTTTGATTTGCATATTCAAAAAGAAAAGACTATGTAGATTATACTCTATCTCACGTAGTTACATATTAAGGCCTCTATACACCAATCCGACGTCAGCCAATGTGACCAACGCCTACCGCCTGGAGCCTCCACCTAACGATCGGCACGTCATGCCGGAAATACACACCGCAAAAATCAGACACTGACGCTGACTATTAAGTACCTTCTACGCATGCGTGAGAAGTAAAACCTCTCCATACCATCGGTGGCAGTAGTCACTACCGTATTCCTCAATGTTACGGGGGCAGGATATAAAAACGTAAACAAAGCATACCACTATTTTTTTCACTCACATTGTATTCCCACACAAAGTACACCCTGTTAGTTATAAGATTCACTTTATGATGCCCTGGAGACATCATGAGAGATGTAACCAGGGATCAGAACCCCTTCCCTAGGCAGCCCAGCCTAGGTTGATCAGGCCCTAAGCTTGTGCCCAGGTAGCACTACCCTACTCGCCACGTCTCTCCTCTCATGATCCACAGCCACCTCAATGCCACCTCTACTGCATCAGTGACCAACTTGATGGCCTTACGCTGGCTGGCTCCTGTGATGCACAGTATACGATAGGGCCTGCAGAGGGATTGGCTCGCAAATCTTTGGGCATCCCATTTTGATGGGTTGGCAACTTGGTACCTTGCCTGCCACCCATTGCTCCTGTACTCCTCCACTAACTCGGTGTATTTTGTCCTCTTTTTCTCATGGGCCTCCTCCATACGATCCTCCCATGGCACTGTGAGTTTCAGGACAATTACTTGTTTGGCTGCCACTGCTGTGAGGACGATTTCTGGCCTTAATGCCCTCAGGCTCTTTACAGTACAAAAGTAAATCCTACCTACCTGGTATATCTAGTTGTGTCTCCATGCCTTCATCACTATCCAAATACCCTTAAACGGTAATGCCATACAGTGCTGTTAACTCTTGAACCATAGTGATGAATTCATCTTCTCGACCTTCTGTTCAGACAGACATGATCAATTCTGTCCAAAATGAACGAAATTGTAAAGACTTTCCATTGCTTACTGTTTATCCGCATTTGCCACTTCCTGTTCTTGCCCCTTGCGCTGATTTGCTAGCTAACAGCCAATCAGAGTGATCAAATATCACAACGGTCCCCCGCCGCCAATAACGCCCCTCAGACGCTCCGCCAAAGGCTCCAACGTTACGACGGTGCTTTATATATTCATCAGACGGGGCATACCGATGCCCGGCCATTTTCCAACTTGACGTCGGATTGGTGTATAAAGGCCTATACATGCATTGTGGACTAACAAAATTGTATATACATTTAGTTTAATAGTTTCAATGAAACTTTCTGGGAAAAGTGCACTCTACATAACACAATTGCATGTCAATGTCACTGCTGAGCTACAATGATATTCAGACAGCCACGAAAGGGAGTAGCCCATATACCACATGTGGCCTGATTTCCCCACAGCAATATTCCTTCCTTGTATAACCAGCTATCTGTCTGTTTGTTTATAGCACCTCAGAGGTTAAGGACTGCCCCGGGTACATTAAAGCACCAACCCAATGACCTCGTGCCTTCCAGAGGTTGGCATCTTGCTGCGTATGTGCCTGTGCTTCCCATACAGTACATGCACCTATGGCCAAGTTGAAGGCCTTGGGCTTCTGTCACTCCAAATATTGTTTGGTTAAATTGTTTCTTGGCTTGGTTGCAGCATCTCCATCTGCGTTCTTCGAAAATAAGAAACAAGTCCGGCTAAAGCATTAACCAAAAGCTTTAAAGCCATATTAACAGTAAATGCATGTGGGTTCATGGCTCTGTCGCAGGGATTGTAATTTCTTTGCAGTAATCAAGAAGTTAGTCATTACCTCACTTTTGACTTCGTCATATCCCCCCGCCTAATGTTTACGTTGAACCCATCATGCTGCCATTTATTTCCATTTCTATCACATCTTCTGCTTCTCTTTCACTGTGCTCATGACATCTACAAACCCCCCTCGAGGTTTCAGCATAAGCCATTCAAAGGTCAAAAGTTCTACTGTCATTTTACATGACTTAATGTATATCAAGCACGTCTGGAAGCTTTAACTTATGGAGGATGGATGTGACATCCACTCAGAAGCCAAGTGTGTCCTTCCCTAGGTCTTAATCACTACGTTATTTCAAAGCTTCCCAGTCACCCTCAAGGTGCATGAGACATGGCAGCATTTAGGGAGAGAGCGAATGTTGTCCGTAATATCTTGCCGCGAGTAGAAAATGTACAGTAGGTCACTACAAGAGAGATTTTCAACATAAAAAAACCAAGGAAAATGCATTTAGGAGCTAATTTTGTCATAAGCTAAACATTTCAACCAATAGTATGTAAAAACCTGTAGGAAAAATGCTTTAGGTTTAGAATAATGTGTGAATCAACTGTCATGTTTGTGTTAAAACTAGTGTTTGCTTAGGTTTGTGGTATCCACAGTGCGTTTGTCCGTTGCTGAACAGATCCTGGTTGATCGGGTTTCAGCATCAGTTTGCTTGAATGCCATATCCCTCAGTGTTTATATAAAGATACTTGATAGGAACACAGCAGCTGCTATGCTGGTTGTTACGCACACGCACCTGCCACCTGAGTCAGTCATGTCTCTCATACCTTCTCACACAAAAACACACAGCCTAAGTACATAATGACCACCTTCACTACTCTATTATTATCACAAATGTGACCAAACAAATGGTGAAAACAGATTCTCGTCTCTCCACCGCATTGCTGTTCTTCGTGCCGTTCATGTCATTGAAACAGTTTCACCAGATTCAAAAGAACAAGCGAGGAGGAAAGGCAGGTGCTGCATTTGTGTGCGTGTATACGCAGGGTCAGTGCAGAATTATCTATATGCCAGCTGCCAGATCAACTACATCTCACACTAACATTTCCCTGCACTCATCATCAACGTCAAGGCAGCAGTTCAACAGACTTTTATATTTTGACTCATTTGTGAGGCATCAGTTTCAATGTATTTCTAAAACTACAATGTCAACAGCCTTTAAACGTGATGACAAATGGAGCGTAATGCCAACTGTGCTCATTTAATTTATTTACTTATTTACTAACTTGTCATTATTTTAATACTGTGTGTTGTTAAAGTTGGTAGACATCAGACAATATGTTACTTTTTTAAGATAAGATTCAGTTGTAGTCATACATAAAAGTGTAACTAGACCATTCCTATATAAAAACTTTTTAGTATCAGAAAATGAGGCTGTACAGTAAAGAGACAATCTGTATCTGCGTATTTCTGGGCTTATCCAAGCAGTAATATTACTGTGTACGGCAATACAAAATCAGTGGTTCTTAATCTGTGTTCAATCGAACCCCCGGAGTGTTAGTCAGTCTCAGGGGCCTATTTGTGCTGCAGTGGGAATTTGGTGCTCTCACTTGTGGCTGTTGTGCTAGTACATCGTGTGATTTCTTTATGGATATGGATATGTAATCCTTTCACACTAACTATGTTGAGCAAAAAAAAAAAAAGTTGTCAAACTAATGTGAGCAATATGAATTCACATATCTAACTCATAAATCACATAACTCTTATAATTCAAGTCTTTTGACTTTGATAGCAATCTGACATGATGTACACAGCTGGTGCCAAAAATGGTCAAGAATGAACTTTTTTTTTTTGTCTACCAATTGCATTTGTCGATCATTTCCTTGGAAAGATGAGTCATTGTTCATCTGCTATTGATTTTGAACCATACACCATCCAAGATGGCTTAAGTAGCTCGGTCAGAGGTGAAATCAATGCATACCATTCTGAATCTGTGAAAAACACCTGTCAACCATCTGCGTGGTATCATCTATTACATCTTTTGTGTCTTTCGTGATGTTGTGCCCGTGTTGTTTTGTATGTAATTATCATAATTAGTCTCAGTCTTAGTTCGTGTACTGTCAAAAAGAGGTGCACTATGCCCATGTATTTATGTAAATCAAGATGAAAATGTATTTACTGAATTAATTATTCATGTCAAGCATGTGTGAGAATGAAAAAAATAAACTAAACTAATATAAAACATAACATTGTATTTACTCAAAATTAACTTATTTTTAGCCCATAAAAGATTTTACTTTGTTTTGGGGTTTTACATGTTGTAAATCAAATTAATGGTTAGAAAAGGTTATTTTGGAGTTATCGTTAAAATTACAAGACTGTGTGTAGGCTTTCTATATCCACTGTATCTCAGGCGGCTCCAACTGGGCAACCCAAGAAAACGACAGCTCACGTGGAAAATGTAGACAATTTTGAGTAAAGGATGTGGAAAACTAGAGTCACCAGAGTGAGTGAAGGTGCAAAAGTGGAGCGGTGATAAGTGAGTGAGAGAATGACAGGCAAAGAGCGGTAATGGTGTGACCTTGTGCTCATCTGCCATCACCAGCTGAGATAAAAATGACCAGAAAGAAAAAGCCAGAGCACCTGAAATCCAGCAAAATTGACTCTTCACAACTCTCAGGTTTGCAAGGGAGCAAAAAACATTTTTGCAGTCAAATAAAATGCATGTTTCACCTAATTGAGCAAGTTACACAACCATTCAAAAGAATACATTACTGTAAATTCACTTTTTAATTTCTAGCATACAATGAGAGTCCAAGCTATACTAAACACAACTGCTAAAAATACACAAGAATGGCTAAAAGCAAAACAACGGACTATACTGAAGTGGACTTCTATGAGCCCTGACTAAAATCTTAATGAACATCTGTAGAAGGAGCTGAAAACAATATAAGCACTCTTCAAACCCGAGACAATTGGAGCAGTTTGCTCACAAGGAGGGGGCCAAAAAATCTCTTCATGGGGGTCACAAATCTCATTAACACAGACATTTTTGATTGTAGTGATTGTCTGAAAATGTTGTGCAACAAAATACTGTACATATTTGGTGAACATTGTCTTTTTTTAACAGAAGGAAACTAACAACTCTGTCCACGTGTATTTGTTTTTGTTCGAATATTGTTATACATTTTAAGATAATGACAGTTTAAGTTAGTGCCAATCAAAAATACAAATTTCTCTGTCAAATGTAGATGATATATTGCTGGAAATATCACACAAAATCCTCTTGAATTTCAATTGAAATGTGGAATGCCACACTTTTCAACACTCTGGTTTATTTCATTGTAGTATCCAACTATTGGTTGCATAAAAATATGTCAGTCAGGTACAAATGTAAATAAATGTGTGTGGGCATGTATGTGTACGTTTAGTGTGTACTCATGTGCATGTGTGCCCACATACAGTATGTTCAACAACTAATGTTTGGGAATTTTTTGTATTGTATATGGAGGGCTTTACTTTAATTCTCTCTCTTCTTAGCGTATATGTAATGGATAAGGGCTTACAAGTCATAACAATGTTATCGGTGCACTCAAGATGAGCATGTTTTGTTTATTGTCTATTGTTTAATTTTATCCAAATGTTAACTTATTATTTTGTATAGTAACATGATAGAAATAACAGGGAGTAGGACTAGATACGTTTTTGTACTTCTTCCTACTCCTTTTGAACATGTAAATTATGATATTATTGACAAATAATTTAGTTTCTTCCTTTAATTATTATTTTTTTTATTTCAACTTGTATTTTATACTTGTAATGTGTCTATGTTTATATGTTCAATAAATCAAAAAAATATTATTTTAAGCATGCGGTTCCATGATCATGTTCCATGTACTCCTGTACGATTTGTTCTCTATGAGGTTGACCAGAACTTCACATTTACTTAATTCCCTGAATATTGACACTTCCTACAATAACAGTAAAAACAAAAACAAAAAAACGTGCCCCCACCCCAAAATAATCTATATCCACTGTTACTCAAGACTCAAATTAAGGAATCTCGCATAACAGCTGGTAACATCAAAAACGTCTGGCAAAGTCAAAGGCTTGGCAAAGTAAAACCAACTTAATTGCAAGAAAAATGACCTCCATTTTCACTGACAGCTGGTTTATTATGAACACCCACACACAGTATGTTGTAGCTGGTCAGACAGAGAGCTTGTGAATTCAGAAATCATGGTAATAGTAATTAGTGAGCGGAGAAAAGGTGTGAAGTTGTAAAAGTACTATAGCCACAATGTTTAATTAAATCCAGCACAAAGAGTCGAAAGGGCGTCCTCAGCTAAAATAAAGATGCAAAGTATATCATCCATAATGTACCGGTAATTATAAAGTTAATTTTGAGTTATATGCTAGACAAAAAGTGATAACAGATTGAATACATTTATTCCTCAAAAAGAGTAATTGGTTAGTTATTTCTATGCCATTTTAGTAGGGAGTTACATAGCAAAGAACAGTAAAATTGACCTTGAATGTTAACATTTTTTTTTTTACAATAATATGTTCTATGCACACCCCTCCTGGTCTAGACACAATATTTTGATCAATATTGTGCTTGTGGAATATCAATTAAGCACCAGTCTTTATCCATCTCATCACAGGGAGCTGCCATTTTGACACTGACTGTCGACTGAAAATGACATCAGAGTACCGAAGGGCTCAGGTAACAACCATCAGCGCTAATCTTTTTTGGGGGTGTTTGGTCATGTGATGTTCACAAGCTGAGCCCTGAGGTGTCATTTTCGCTCGACAGCAAATGACAAACTAACAAGTGTAGAGATGATAGCATAAGCAGAGTGAAGGTGTGAATGCTTACCATTCTGACACGTCCAGGCCTGTTGACTTGCTAGCTGCTATATACATCACTGTTACATACATTTAAACCTATTTTCCCACTTAACACTTCCGGCAATATTTCAAGTAACACTTTATAGTTAGCAACGGAATATGACGAATTCTACTATTTTGAATGTGACAATTATGGAAAAAATGATTAATGTAATTATAGAAAAGATGAATGAGACACTGAAAATATCTCAGAAATGTAAATCAACTTAAAGTTATTCCAGTGTCAATGTCTTTCACGTCTTTTATTAAGATGTCAGTGTGTCCTGTGAAGCAATCAGGTGACAAGTACATCCAACCTCTCGCTGAGAGATTTAGTTCTCCCTCGTTTCTTAAAAGCTCACACAACATTGAGTCTCTCTCCAGGAGAAGAGAAAGCTATTAACATGAGACACTGCTAATCCTGTCCTATCCTAAAGGGTGAACGCAGACTATATGAAAGAATATCTACTTTCCCTCCACTGTCGTTCACAACTGTCCTGGGTCTACAAGAGAAGGGAAATTAATCATTTTAACTAAATGTTAAAAGGAAATTTAATACTATACGAATATTTTCCACTTAAGAAAATAAAAAAATTAAGTCAGTCTACAAAAAATTAATAAATAAAAGTGTTGTTTTAACCTTCAAAATACAATCACAAAAAATATCGTGCATGATAAAACACCAAATGCATGAACATTGCTAAAATGACTTCACGTTCATGCATGCTTAGCCTAATCTAGTTTTAAAATTCATTATTGCGAAATTTCTACTCTTTCAAATTAAAATGGATATGCTGACAGAGCCCTTCAATATGGATGAAATAATTCCCTAAAGCACAGAAACTAAATTCCAACTCGATCCCTTGACAAAATATGTACCTTGTCACCTCACAAGTCCCAACACACAGGACGCGATAAGCAGCCGCGACAACGGTAGCAGACGTCGCTCTCTTGTTACAACAGATTTGATTGTCTATCAAATTGGAGGGAATCTAAACGTTATCATTGTAAACGCAAACTTTTCACTACAGTACGTAATTCCTGTATGAAGATCCATCCATTTCCTATATAATTTTTTTGTATTGTTATTATTATTATTATCATTATTATTATTATCATTATTATTATTATCATTATTATCATTATTATCATTATTATCATTATCATTAACTGTTACAAAAACGGTAAAGAAAACTTACCAGACAAATTAACCCAGTACAAACAAGCGCTCATGCACCGGCGGCCTTTTTGTCTATTTTTATCTGGGGGGGGTCATAAAATGATAGTCGGAAAATTATCTCATCCGTTTTGCTGGATAGCCCACTGTGAGGCATGCCCTGCGTTCATTGGCTCATCAATGAAACCTTCGCTGATTGGTTGAAGCCCCGGCGACGGCGACAAAAGTTTCAAGTACTTTCTAGTATAGCGTCACGAACCTACGTGCGATTTTTCCCATGCACAAATGTCGCGTATCGCAGAGGGTAAGGGGGAAGACAATTTTCGCCTTGCCGCCCTGCTTCCATAGGAAATTAATTGAGAGCGAGCGAAGTCAAAATCAGTAGTTTTTTTTAAATGCCCAGCAGGAAAAAAATGCGGGTCTGAAGGGGTTAAGTTGTTTTGCAGTGCATTTGACATCTTAAAGTGCAAACAAATATTGATTCAACTTCAAATGATGCCTCTAACATAAAATGGCCTTCATTGAAATAACCAATAAGCAAATTCAGAGGACAGAGCCATCTCCATTGCTGCCCCTACTATCTGTAACTCTCTCCCACAACACATACGACAAATCTACACTGACCTCCCATCATTTAAATGTATACAATACATTTAAACATGTTTAAGGTCATCAAACAAACTTGAAACATAAGTATACTAAAAATTGCAAAGAAACCTAAAGTCAAGAAGAGGGCAAATACTTTTAAAGCTGTATGTGAAAAACTAAAAATGAACTCCATCCGTTGCAGCACTGTTGATAAACTCAATGTCCTCTGACTTGACATTCCATTACTGAAAGACTGTAAAACTTTTCAGTGCCTCTGGAAATGAGAGGAACTAATACCTGGCCATTCAAAGCCAATCGAGCTGATAAAAGTCAAGTCCATTAGGAACAGGGATTTAAACATTATTAGCCTTCCATCAGATTACCGTCATCCCTTCTGATGTCTGCTTTGCCTATCACTGTTTCTGATAAAGGAGCTTTAAAAAAAAAAAGACAAAGACTGTTATTTTGCTACGTTGTAAGTCCATTACGCAAAATTCTATCTGACAGTTGTTTGGGCGGAATGTCTTAAAGGTTAAACATATAGCCTAATGATAGAATGTGCCCTCGCAAAAACACATTACATTAAAAGGATAAGTCCGCCTATGTCTAGAATGATAGATGCTGACCTAATTATTACTAAAAGGTCAGTTAAAACTCCCTCAATGCGTACTGATTCAAAGCATCCACATTCCCTGACGAACAGTTTCAAATAATTATGTAAAAAAAAAAAAACTTTTTCTTTATTTACGATAGTGAAATTCAAGTATGTGCAGAAGTTCGGTACAAAGGCCTGTTCAACCTGGACGAACATCTACTACTACTACTCATTCTTGTTTAAGTTTAATCTTTGGCTTTATATGTCTTTAAAGGCTTATTTATATGCACTTGAGCATTTGAGGACAATTTCAAAAGTTTCATGTGAAAATTCTTGCTATTCACAAGGCAGACTTGAATTTAAAAAAAGTAATACAGATCCATGTGGAACACGGAACGAAAACGTACTGTATCTGACACAGCTGATTTTAGTCACAACAATAGAAAATAATGCTTGTTGTGCCTGCTCACATCATAGTGAATCAAATGTGGCATTTCACCTTACCATCTCTATAAAAGAACACATGGCACAACACTGAATAAGCAAAGAACAAAGATTTCACTCTCTCAACTTGAAAGTTATGATGTTATTATGATTTTTGCAATGTCTTAATAATATTTTGTTTCTCTTCCCGTAATGTTGTTAATGTTTTATGTAAAGCACTTCAAATTGTCTTGCACATGAAGTGTGCTACACACATAAACTTGCCTTGCCTTGAAGTTACTGTATGTGAGATATTATGTGAGAGATTAATGCACAGGATGACTTACAAAATTAGCTTTTTCTCAAAAATTTGCCTTAGAAAAAGTTATATTTTATTAAAAGGTTACTCGGCTTTCCTACTTTACAGACTTTCAGAGATCTACAGGTTGAAAACACATTGGAGGACATTGACCTTTGTGTGCCCCGAGGCCAACACAATGTTACCTGAACTCAGGAATAATCCCTCTGCCTATCTTGCTCATTCTTCGATGGGGATTTTTGTTTGTGTGTACTCTGAAATGTAGGCTAATGCCCTGCAGAACTGGCAGACTTAATGCCAATCCCTTGGTTGTACCAAAACCAGCCCCAAAGCAGCAGTTTTGTGTGTGTGCGCCTGTATGTTTGTGTCTAGTCAACTACAAATCCATGTCTTGTCTACGGGAGCCAATGAACACAGAAAACTGCCCTGAGAAAAAGGGAAAAAATATATAAAGGTCATTTGGGATTTCAGACTGTTTATAACACATGACAGAAGAGGCGGCCTTGTTGGCCCTACACTTTTCATTCGAAGCAAAAACACTATATTCGTTGTAAGAAAATAAATAAATAAATAAATAATTAAAAAAATAAGATATACCCAATCTACAATCTAAGCGGCATCATATGGCATTTTGTCACAAACAAAATGGTTTCCAGGCACATGCTTTGGTCAAAATAGTCCAAAGATCAAGTTTTACAGTATTACAGTATCGTACAGAGCACTCTATCCTCTCTCAACACAGTGTGTTGAAAG
Source organism: Leptonotus elevatus (assembly GCF_054856555.1). Lineage (NCBI taxonomy): Eukaryota > Metazoa > Chordata > Actinopteri > Syngnathiformes > Syngnathidae > Leptonotus > Leptonotus elevatus. Next base: position 12,583,970 of record NC_141244.1, read on the forward strand.
TAGTCCATTTTGAAGGGGTACATCCAGTTTCATTTACATAAGCCACTGCTCAAGCCACCTCCCACTTTGCAGGATGCAACGACACAAGTGGGGCTTTGTTACCATAACAACCAAGGACAGCAGAAGTAGAAGTCATTGGTTGAGCCTCCAGATGTGTCCAAATCAAATGTTACTTTTTTTTTGGGGGGGGGGGGGGGTACATGTTGGTGTAATTTCATACTTGAAGTGTCAGCACTTAACACTTAGAGGGTGTCCAAACGTTTTCTTGCAAGGGCTACATATTTTTAATAAATATAACTGTAATCTAACTGTAACCGTAATTTTTATTTTTTTGTGTGTGTGTTTGGAGTAGGGTTAGATATATTTTTTTTTTGTATCCTAATACCGTACTTTCCGAACTACACCTGTATATAAGCCGCACGAGCAAAATTTGGGGAACACTCCAGTTTGCGCCATGTATAAGACGCACCCGACTGTAAGCCGCAGGTGTTTTAATGTTACAGAATTGGTATATAAGAGTTCTTGCTACCACAGGGGAATGCCGGGACAGAAATAATACAGAGCATCCCATTTATCAACATCTGAGCAGCATTCCTGATCTGCACAAATAATACAGTGCACCTCCTGCAGTCACAGTAGTAGTACAGTATAACAACAGAACAAAACTTCTAGCGTTAAATGGCTAAATGAAATCCGTTTTTTTTTTTAAGTGCTTGCCAGTAACACAGCCATAAAGGTGCATTAATAACACAGCTGTACAAAAATACATTACTGTAACAAAAATAACCAGCATACTATAGCAGAGAAGTCAGGGACTCATTACCGGTAATTCTCTTGCCATCGTAAAACCATTGATTCCCCTTCCTCTGTGTCTGAACCGAACAGGCCCAGAATGGCCTCATCGGCCACTCTCTCTCCTTTGTTGTCGCTCTCAAAACCAAAAAACTCCTCAGAATCGAACAGGTCGATTGCCTTAACTTAAATGCAGCATCGTATGCATTTCTCCATTTATTTTCCATTATGAGGGCGCAAACTGTCTCGCTCTCGTTCCGTCTCTCCTACTGTATTAGGGCTCACTTGGTTTGCTTTGCTATGCCTGGCGCTCTTGCACTTCCTTTATAGTTTGCCCCCTCCTGATTTGATGGATAAGCTGCACTGTTGAATTGGCTGCAGGGTCAAATGCAAGTGAAAAAAGTAGCGGTTTATAGTCCGTAAATTATGGTACATCCGCACATGTACACATCCATTTCTCCTCAATCCTGAAAATAAGAAATTAAACGGACTCTGTAATGGTGCAACTATTGGCACATATTTCATAGATCTAGACTTAAAAATGATGTCTGCAATAAAAATTACGCCAAAAACAACCCAGTAGTGATTTTAGGCTAGTTTTCTGGTGTGTTTTTTTTGCAAATTATGGAACATCCACTTTTAGGCCGAATAGGCGTGAACCAGCCTGATGATGTGTAAAAAAAAAAAATTTTAATTTAAAAATAAAAAGCATTAAAACAAGAACGACACCAGTCAATTGCTATTGTTTCCCTGGTTGTTGCGTGTAATTTTCTCATGAAATTTGATCAAACAAGTAAAACGAAACGTATCGGATGGACCAAGCTAAAAGGAATATAATTTGCAGTGATCATTTCAATGATTCTGACTTTGAAGAGTATGTGTTTTGGTCGGTGTTAGGAATGAAATGGCTTTAGTTTAACCAGAATAGATGGTGGTCCTCCCGAAGCTATTGGACAACCCCTTCCAGATTGCCCAATACAAATCATTCAAGAATTTATATACAGTACAGTAGGTCTACCTTATCGCCCTGACAATCTTCTGGTTGTTTTTGGCTGTGCGCCCAACATCAGTGGACATCTTACTAATGAGCAGATGTGGCTAAGGGCGCTAATATATATTCACTACCCTCAAATCTATGAAGCAAAAATGACATGCACACTATACTACTGGGTAATTAAATCAGGCAATTAAGAAAATAAGCTTGCTTTATTGCTTTAAATTATGCAAAATGTCATAAATTATTCAATAACATTAGTCACTAAGTAAAGAAACAAGGACCATTTTTGGTAGTTATATAATGCTTTACTTATTTATCATTTTTGCAATGTTTTTGAAGGATGCAGACCCTTACCAAGACACAGCCATTTTGAAGCCTCCTCACTCTAATAAAATAAATTTTATGAGGGGGTAAAAATATACTCATTAAATTATTTTACCTATTGTGTCATTGACGTTTAATTAAATAACTTGATAAATGTCAAATGGTGTTTTTATTACTTTTTGTATTACTGTAAAGGACGATTAAATTTGTAATGTGTAAATATTATTTTATGTAATCAAAATAATACAAGCAACAAGGCAAAAAGCCAACATTGTCAGAAGTGATAATGTCCATGTACAAAGAAAGTTTGTCAAGCAACATACTTAAAGAAACAAGTGGTTTCCAAAATGGATGCCAAAAAGGGTTTAAGGTTTAATGTCTGCCAAAGCAACACTGCCAAGAGAGTGTTTCTAGAGGCCATAGTAATTACTTGCAACACCAAAGCAAACATCTGGCTAAATACACAGTATAAGCAAAGTATATGCAATTTGGATATATTCCAGGAGTTCATTCTGTGTGTTGTGTGTCCCTTTTCAATTAAAAAGTATGTTTTCTCCCCCTCATTCTCTCATGGTTGCTTCATGAATATTAAAATGATAATTAAATGAATTTCAATAAATCAGGGGGATTGGTGTATTTTAAAAACTAATGTACAGAACTCTGAATTTGGTTCTAATTCATTAAGCAAACATTCTCTTGATCATAAAAATGACTTGAGACAGTCAAGTGGAAAAATTTAACACATGCAAAAAATGCAACCACAAACAGAGCTGTTTAATTACACGCTCGTAAGCAACACCTTCTGTAACACAATCACAGACAATGATTTGAAAGGTGTCTGACAGTGAATTAAACTCTTCATTTTAGCCTTTTAAAACACATATACCTACACCCCTTTATCCACACTAATTTACTTGTTGGCATTCACAAGTTGCTACATTAGCGGTTTATACAACAAAGTGAGCTTCTTCTTAAGGAAAATAAATAACGTAGAGTACATTGGGTATCATTTTGTGACCAATGGTTGCCAAGGCAAGAGCTTTACAAGACAAGGCAATGGTTTAGAGCAGCATCTATAAAATCCAAAATATTAGGTTGTTTGCTCGAATATTTTCGGAATATCAAGTGGGCATGTATAATTGTGCAAATATATTTTGGTGACAATCAATCATGGTTTACATCCATTTAAGAGGCATTAATGTTTTCTCTAACGCATAAGAGGCCATTAATGGCTTACTATGTTGATGAAATCAAAAATATTGTCTCATTCGTTCTAATATTTTCACAGTATGGAGTGGTCATGAGTATGATTTATTAATGTTTTACACAATGTCCCAACTTCATTGGAATTGGGGTTTGTATAATTTCATGTATGTTAAGTAAGTTCCCTTGCAGATTTTTAATTTCCCCTGGTGTGAATTAGTGTAATTAACAAGGTGTCTGTTCAGTGTGCACCGTACCTTTTGCCTAATGGAAGCTGGGATAGGAGCCAGCTCACACGAAAATTGCAAAGGGTAAGCTGAATATACACAGTGGATTGATGGATGAACAACATACACAAGTCATATCCCCATCTGCTCATATTCTCTCTTGCAGACTCACCCTCCAAAACATTTGCATTTATACTTGTCAGGGAAGACTGTTGTGCCCCAGCTCTCCAGAAGCAATCATATGTATTTTTACTTTACCTCTCTAAACCACAACAGAGGTGGTTGAAATCCCAAGCTTTCACTAAAATCTCTGAAAATGTATCCAATACAAAGCATGGGAATCTATAGCCACCTCACGATTCCATTACAATTATGATTCAGGGATCTACGATTTGATGTGATCCAATTAACGATCATCACTGAATCTCAAATAGTTGTATTGTTTGTTTTTATACATTTATTCATACTGCATGATGACTTGGATACTTTTATGATGTATGATTTATTAATTCAGTATTTTAGCACTTTTTTTGCTCCCATTTTTCATGAGCTGTACTCACAGATGTACTGTAAGACTTTTACTAGCTTCACAAAAGGCCTATTCTCTCAAAAATTGTTCTCTAATTTGTAAAACTGTGTTAATAAGCACTTCTACTTCGACAACATGATTACTGCACAGGTGTGCCTTTTAGGCACACAATCTAATAACACACCAATCCATTCACAAATCATTTACAGCACTACGAAAAGGATCCCAGACATACGTGTGACGTCACTGATTTCCTCAAAGCGAAAGCTACAGATATCGTATCGCTGGCGTAAGGCCGAAAATCTCCTGTCACAATTTGGTAACTTTTATTTTTTTCACAAAATGTACTCTTGGTCAGTCTACAAGTATGGATGTTGTTTTTACAATTTGTTTGACCTATCTAAAGTCTTGAAAATGGCTTGTACTTCTTGATGATGTAGTGTTGATCAAGCATGCCGTTTTGGGGGTCTCCTGAAAAGTGATGATTTTGGTGGTACAATGATTCCGCCGGCAGCGATATATGAACACAATTTGAATTACTGTATGACATTTATTTGGCCAAATTTCTTCTGGGCTGAATGTCATTAGTGTGCTGTCACATGTTGACATATTTGGTCTGACTTGATTTTCATAAAATGAATGACAATGCCGTGCACATAATTCCTTGTACAGTACGTTTATAACCATGTTTGACTACAAAATAATGCAGGTGAACATTTCCAAATGCATGCCAGCTAATATGAAGTTTTATCTCAAGCAAAGATCTGCAGTGTTAGACTTGACTGTGGAATTTAAACTTGTAATAAAAAACAAAAACAAATGAATGGATTAAAAAAAAGGTGTTGTGGACGTTAAGCTTGATTCTGTACAAATATGTGTTTGTGTGAGTTGTTAAGATCATGTTTAAGTTGAGTTGAGATGTTGACTAAAACTAGAAATAGAATACAATGATTTGCAAATCCTTTTCAATCTTATATTCAATGTAGTAAATTACAAAGACAATATATTTAATGTTGAAACTGATAAGCTTTTTTGGGGGGAAATATTAAAACATTTTGAGAATTAATGCCTGCAAAAGTTGGGAGAGGAGCATGTTTACCACTGTTTACATTTCCTTTCAACAACACTCAATAAGCATATACGAACTGAGAGCATGAATTAAATCCTTTGTAGGTGGAATTCTTCCCTGTTCTTCCTTAAAGTAGTTTTTTAGTTGCTCAACAATCCGGTGTCTCCGTTGTCGTATTTTGCGCTTCATAATGTGGCATACATTTTCAATGGGAGACAGGTCTGGACTGCTGGCAGACCAGTCTAGTACTCGTGCTGTTTTACTATAAAGTCACGCCGTTGTAACATGCACGTTCAATGTTGGTTTTCGGCCTTGCCATATCCGTGCAGAGATTTCTTACCCTTGCCAGCAAGATGAATTCTCGCGGTATTTGTGAGTTCACAAACTCTAGAGAACACACCTTGTACCGCTCTCGCTGATACGTTTGCAGCCGATCTTTAGTCAATCGGACCAATCAGGCGTTGTTTAGGCAGGACGAAACCAATAAGTGCCGATTGGGGGGGCACAAACAAACCTAACAGACGAATGGATGCTGCAATTAATTATGTTCTGAATTACTCGCCGTTTCCTTGTTAAATTTGAATAGTGGGAGGCGTTTCGTGCAGATGAGACGGAAGACGAGATTTTCATCCGTTGCCTTGATTGGTCAAAACAAATGTGTGAAGATGCTGCATCGTCCAATCAGCTCGAAATATTGTACAGCAAGTCCCGCCTTTCCAAAACGGGTTTGCAAAGTGAAGTACCAGATTGGTAATGTGAAGAACTCCCTCGAGTGAATCCCAATTATCAATCTGTCTGGCAAGGTTAGAGATGTCTCCAGATTCTCAGAATCTTCTGATGGTATTTTGGACTGTAGATGATAAAATCTCTTAATGACTTGCGACTGCACGTTGAAAAACATTGTTCTTAAACTGACGGGCTATTTGTTCACGTATTTGTTCACAATCTGGTGAACCTCTTGAGCTCTGCTCGTGAACAACTGAGCCCTTCGGGGATACCCCTTTAACTATGACACTCACCTGTTTCCAATTAACCTGTTCACCTGTGGAATGTTCCAAACAGGTGTTTTTGAGCATTCATAAACTTCCCCAGATCTTTATTGCCCCTGTCCCAGCTTTTTCGGAATGTGGTGCAGGCATCAAATTTAAAATGAGCGAATACAAAAAAATACAATATTGTTCATCAAATGTTCATTAAATATCTTGTCTTTGTTGTGTATTCAACTGAATATAAATTGAAAAGGATTTTCAAATCAGTGTCCTCTGTTTTTATTTCCGTTGTACACAGCAGCCCAACTTCATTGAAAGACAGAAAAGAGAAAATTGCTTCTCAGAAAGAAATTGTGTGAACAATATATTTAGACCTGTAACCAAGAAACTCTTACTGGCATTTTGAAAACTGGGTCTGAATTTCCAGCATATAAAAATTTTGCACAAGAGGTTCAAAGCAACAATAATCGTTCCATGTAAAAAATATAAAAAATGTGATCTGTGCAATTATGCACCTAATTACACCAAAACTCGCTCTAGACATGTTGATTTTGCTAGCAGAGCTAAAAACAGTTTAACACCAAACTTGTAACAAACCCAGTGACTCATTGTCTGCTCTCACTAGCACAATAAACGCATCCGCTGGGTGTAGGTGTGCCCCTGATGAAAGAAAATTAATCAAAATGCAAAACAGTTTCTGGCTTAATTTGACTGTGTTTATGCAAATGTACATCCCTTTCTCTAATTCTCTGCTCATGTGTATGTAATGCGCATTGAAATAGCAGTTTAGCCGTTCTGAGATATGTCACGGCCAGGTGGGCTGATTGTAAACCAATATTTACAAGTACCAGTAATTAAAAAGTTGAATATAGAAAATGTTGGTGAGAAAAGTAAATGGGAGTTCAGTACTTGATTGAGTTTCTGAAGTGGTCTTCTGCAGGATTTTTGACAGTGCAGCTATTCAGAAGCCACAAATCTGCTTCGGTTGGGTCATCTGTGGGGGGGGACAGAGGGACAGAGGGACAGATTTTATTGTTCACACATTTAATTAGTTATTTATTGTGAAATATTAGATTAAAAAAGGAATAGACGACCCACATTATGTAAACACTTTACAGTGGATTAACAATTTATAAAATTATTCAGAGTACATTTTATGAATGCTATATTGTCCTTCTTCATAATGCATCCTGTTCTGTTTGATGATGTCTCTGTAGCGGATAAGGCCTTTTGTTGTGTGACGTCACTTGTACTCAAGAGACCAAACTATTTATATTATAAGTAATTAAAAGGTCTATTTTCCCCAATTTCCAAAATGTTTTAAAATATCTCTACTGATCCCCCTGCATTCAGCAAGACACTACTACCTAATTTGTAAATTAAATCAGTGGACTCAATCAAAACTCTTCACTCATTTATTAACAAGTAAATAAATAATTTATCTTAATCCTTGGAAGTTTATTAAAAATAAAAATAAACCTATGTGAAGCCAGGCTAGGGACAACTCCTACAAAAACAATAGCCAGTTGTGGGTTCCAAAGTTTTTTATTCAGTTCTCTTCATCAGTATGCCAAAGTTACTTGCAATGACTCAGCATGTAAGTATCCTTACTGTATACTCCAACAATTCTATGAAATGCTGTGATTAGGAAATCTCTGGAAAGTTAGATTTGCATAACATTTGCATAGGTATGGAGGTGTAGCCAATGGCAAGGGAGTGATTTGCTCAGTTTTTGCATATCATGGCCATCAGGCAATTATGTGAAATGTTGTTACTGCAGATGTACGCGAAAAACTGTTGACTTATCTGATGAAGGAAATCCCTGAGGGTTAAGACAAGCATCCTGGAATTTGGAAGCGTGTCTGTACTTTAAAAAGTCAGTTGGTTGTGAATTATTACGCAAGGGGGACCTGCTGAAATGCATAAATATGAATGGTATTTACAAGCCTTTGGAAAAGAAAAACTATCAAAAAAGAATCAATAACATACAAATACTAACCATTCATTGTTGCCCACTTATTAAGTTGCTTTTTAGAAGTCATTCCCTTTTTACCCTCTCCTCCAACACACAAAATTCAACCCCAATCAATACTCTAAATGGCAATTTTTTGCCCAGATTTGCCCAATTTAGGCTGACAACAATTTCCACAATAACCACAACCTGTCTAGTGTGATCAAAAGTGTGATACTCATACAAACAATTACGTTAAAGTTGAGCATTTTTCCCAGACTTTTGATGAAAAGGTCCACTTTTGGATGCCGTTGAAAGATTATCTGAGCGGGTGAGAGTGATTTGCTCGGAAAACAGTTGGGGCTGAAAAATGTCATTTGAAAACATGTTCATAATTTCAATCTCACATGTTAGTCTTGGTACACATTGGAAGAGCAATAAGCACACACAGCAATTATTTTTCCACGTGCGACGTCGCTAACATTTTAGAAATTAAGTAGATAAAAAATGTGTACAGCCACTTAAGAAAAACATTGCACAACGTCCTGCTTGTCTTTTTTTCCATGTGTTATCCGCATGGAACTCAACATCAACAAAGCATGACAATGTACCACAACATTATGACCATTTGTACAACATAAGGCTACAATGAAAATAATAATAAAACATGATATATTTTTAAAGAAGTCTTGATTGTTTTGTTATTGGATGTATCAACACAAAAAAATGATGATCACAATTTTCACTAAAATACCATCAAGGGTTGTCTCAGCTGTTGATAGGACATTATACTTGAGATTGTTATATACACAAAAATAACATAAATCACAACTTCATTCCATTTCAAACCCTAAGATGAACTCCTTGAATTATATTTTATCCAATATGTGGGAAATAATACATCTGACCACAACAGCTGACCCCCTCAAACAAATTGAATATTTCATGCTATGTGAAAATAAGACAACCCTTGTCTCAATGTGTTTGTATGCTACTCATATACTGTTTGTGACCTCATTCTTTGAAAACATTTCCACAGACAGACCAAAACAGGTAAATGTAATCCATGAGAAGTCTTCCTACATGTTTATTTGCATTGGTTCCACTACAAAATCACATAAAAACAGACCAAGCTGATATTGAAAAAGCAAAACCTGGGGTCAGATTGTGTTTGTGCGTGTCTGCACCACGTACACAAGGTCATAACACATTTCAATCACTCACGATGGAGATTGGGAGAGAGGGTTAGTGGTGCGGGTGCATTTGTATGGAAAGTTGGACGAAAAGCTCGGGTTAAAAGCAAGGAAAAGCAATACCATTCATCCAGAGAGCAAAATAAATTAAATGAATATGCAAAGAACAAACACTAAGCCAGAAGTGGGCGCGTTTAGTGGTTACCATCCAAATACAGGAGAAGAATGACAAAAAAAAGACTTGTGCATTCTGTGCTCTGTTATTGATTTACCCACAGGTGTGTGAAGCACCCTGCAGAGATACTGAGATGAGTCTCAGCTGCCGTGTCAGAGAGCAGGGATGCACACAAACAGCATCAAGCATAATGGGAAGAAGATAATTTCCCCAAACTCCAAGTATGGAGATGTGCCAACATACAAACACAAAGTGTAAACTGCTATTTTAACTGAGTCATTGACTATAATTAAACAGACAGCTGCCTTTCCTAGTTACCTGTAAAATATAATCGGTTTGTTTTTTTCTAAAAGTAACGAAGAAAGTATCCAGTGTTAATTGTGTAACAACATTTTCCATAAAACTTCCGCACACTTCAAATGAAGTGTAAAATAATAGAATGATGCTGCTTTGCGAGTACTTTGAAGTTCCCGTGGGGATTACGATATGCAACCTGCTTGGTTTTCAGACAGTCCAGAGAAGTTGAGAGCAGTCAGATCTTATATAGTCATGTTTAAAAAAAAAAAAAAAAGAGTTAAAAAAAAAAGAGCTCTGGAGACTATAAACCTTTGATAAACTTACTTAATCTCCACTCTCAATTATGGGTCCATATCATATACTATAATCCAAGTTGCGTTGCCTGCTCAATTCGTATTCGCTCTTGCATACATGGAGACCTACTTTACAAAGTTGCACAACTATACACTATGGAAGTTTTAATGTGATTTGAATGGGGCTAAAAAACATTAAGTATTAGTATAGAATTTCATCCAGCCATCCATTTTCTATCAATATTCTGTTCAGAGTTACAGTGAGCTGGCAAGAGGCGAGACACACTCTGGACTAGGGTGATATAGCCTTCAAATAAAACCGAGATTTTTTTTTCTCACAAAAATACAATATCTCCTTCGCTTATGCAAAACGCTATTGACAATGACACTACTCAAAAAAAGCTGATTTATTCCCCCCACCTTCTGTGATTTGCTTTATTTTCCTGAAAGCAAACACGTTTTTCCCCCCATCATAAACCTGCAATAACTTAGACACAATTTTATTTTACAGAATGTGAAAACAAATCAAAACATGGATGTAAACATGATCCTAATAAATAAAATAAAATAATAATTATTATTATTATTATTATTATTATTTAATTCATTTTAAATGTGGAAAGAATTTAACTGTCCTAATTCATGTCCGTCTGATGTCAGCTCTCTTTTCTTGTGTTGATTTGAGTAGAAGAAGCAATAAGAGCATATAGTATAATCGTGTTTCACACTTATTATTGGTTTCTCTTCTGTGGACCAATACAGAAAATCATATATGGTGACTTTTGGATCACTCATTTGGTCTTGGTTCACTTTAACACTAAAATATTTCCTGTATGAAGCATTTAGAATTGACAATATAAGTGACATACAGTAAACCCTTGTAATATTTGTGCCTTGACATTTACAAATTTGCATATATTTTTTTTTTATTTTTTTTTTAAAGATATAATTTATCCACAGATCTGGCCAATTTATTAAAATAATTACTTTGCCACTTGTTTGTGGTTATAGTGATGTTGTTAGATTTAACTTATATAAACTATTTTTTGGTCTCAGTTTGTTTTTAGATGATGATGTATTGTTAGAGGTACCATCTACTGTGCTGTTACAATTTGCCTGTAATCCCTAAAACATATTGTGTATTAATGCCAAAAGGTGAGTTTTATAAATTGATACCGCTTGTGTTAAGTGCTAGTGCGCTTAATTTGTTTGCACCTGTGATTTCATGTCGGCTTGTACTAGTGTGTTATTTAGGCTAGTATGCTAATTAATACTACTGATGAGCTTCATGTGAAAATGGCTTATTTGTGTTTAGTAATTTAACTATTACAATTTATGTAGCATGGGTTCGTGATTATATACATGCTAGATGCATGACGTTGGTTGGTCTGCTTATTTACAAAGGCTTGCTGTATTTCCATTTTTAAACAGCCAAAATGTCTGGAAAAGCTTCTGAATTAAATTCTGCGCAGTGTTGTTGCACTTCTGATGACTGTACCAGACAGACCTAACTGTTATATATTTCTGATTTCCCTAAGCTTTCTGCTCCAAAAACACTAATCTGTGTTTTTTGGTCCGTGTAATGTTTCCATTTCAGCTGAACAGATCCAAAGCGCCCAAGAGTTTGTCTGGCCAATATTTTGGCACACAGCGGGGTTCAAATGATAGTGTTCACACTTGATCGAACAAACCACACTCTGAGAAATAGCACCAGAGTTCATTTTATCCAAAACAAACCTGTCAAGTGTGAAACAGTTATAAGTCATATGTTTTATAGGAATTTTGTATAAATTTGATAAGATATGACTGTGGTAGGGAGGGAGAACATGAAATGTTTTGAGGGGAACCCGACTGCATGTTTTACTTGTTGCAAGACTTTAAATATGTGTTGCTCACCTTTCCTGTCTGCTGACACCAGCGCACATAGAAATTCAGAAACTGTCCTAAACAGCATCTGAACTACAGCATTTGATCCTCCATTTGAAGGTTTTAGCTTTGGTAGACAATATTGAGCGGTGAAGGCTGCTGCCACTTCCAAAGAACTGCTGTGTGTATGTGCGTGCGTGCGTGCGTGCGTGCGTGCGTGCGTGCGTGCGTGCGTGCGTGCACACATGCAAATGTGTGCTCGAGAGACACAGAAGATGCAGACAGCGGCCACCCTGGGGCTCAATACAATGCTTGTAAGCTTCACACACACATACTGTATCATGACCCACTTTTCCACCCGATCCCACACACATTGCCTCACGCACGCGCGCACACACACACACAAACACATTTGTGTTGTCATTTCTGTCTTCTGCCCTCCATCCTTTCCACCCCATATCTCAATTCTGCCCTCCCAGCACGGCCCCTCTTATCTATCTTCACACACGACACACACACAAAACACACCACCCACAGAGGACGTGCTGACCTTGGGATACACTGGCGTAGAGGGTTATAGGAGCCAGCATGTTGGTGCAAAGGGTGGCTTTGGGGTGAATAGATACACTTGACTGAGCTAACAAGGCCTGTCTGCCCGTATTGGCTAACCAGACTGCTGGATGCCAGGCTGGCTCAAAGGACAGGTGCACTGGAAGGCAGGGTGGGGCAGTGAGCTCAGAGCTCTGCATCAAGACTACTCGGGAAAAGTGTCTTTTACTAAAATATCATGGTTCTTAGTTGATCAATGGTAAAGCAGTCAAAGCACTTTGAACGCTCTCTCTTCATTCACCTATGGATAGCTCCACATGAGGAGAAAGCGAGGGTTCAGTATATTGCTCAAGGACACTTCGGCATGGTCACAGGGGCTCAGATTGAACCACAACCTCTGGGTTAGGAGACGACCACTCTACCACCTGAGCTGTGCCACCCATGGAGGAAGAGTATTTAAGTTACTCTTGAGACATGAAAGTAACATTGTCACATTTACACAATAGAAAGAAGCAGGATATATAAGTGTTCATTTTATTAAATATTGTATACCAGAACTACCATGAACTGTATTCGCGTGCAGGATTCATTAAACAGTGGTGCCATTGATTTACAAGTTTAATTTGGTCCATGACCACACTCGAAAAGAAAAAACATCTTTCCCCATCGAAATGAATGAAAATGCCATTAATATGTTTCAGCCCCACAAAAAATGAGTTTTTTTTTTTTTTAATTAAAAATAAAATGTGAAGAATTAAACAGTTAAATTAATTGTGTTGCTGCTTATGATGTGAGCATCTTTGGCCACCACGGGGAAGTATAATACAAAAAGAAACACTACTACACGAAGATTTGACCATAAAACACAGGCAAATACTGTCACAAATATGCTGTCGTAAAACCTTCTTTTTTTTTGCCGTGGATAATGAATATATGCTTGTGAGCATTGTGGCATGCTTCGTCTGTGTGTGTTGCTACTGTTTGTGTTCAAACATACGTTTTTTAAAGGTTAATAACAACAATACTGCAATATTAATGCTATCTATGACATTTCCCATCATGTGTTAGCATTAAGCTAGTGGATTTTCATAAGTCAGTTACGTGTTTTGGTTAAAATAGTTGTGATTATTTTTTGTTACGCCCTCCCCAGGGAGAAGAAAATATGTCCCCCCGCCACACCCCAACGCTCCACTGCAACTATAAATAGTATCATATGTCTCTAAAATTGGTGTACGTACACTTTCTGCAGAGGCACTAATACCACTTGTGCAAGCTTTGACAATGATAGTGCCACTACCACCTAGTGTAGTAGATGTGCAATTGCACAATATTCTAGTATGGCCCAAAAAAAAGGGGGGTGGGGTGACCACCACCAACCCCCTGCCCCATGCTTTGCATCTCACACGCACACACACACCCTCCACCTATTCTAGAAGGACTGGGTGTTTAACCCAGTCCTTCTCAATGTGCAATTCCAACAAAGTATAATTCCATTTTGTTTTATGTATAATTTTACAATAAACACCAAATGCATAAGGTAATAATAAACAGCTTAAAGCCAGCACCTGGCCTTTATGTGGGGAAAAAAAACACTATCTAGCACCTTACTCGATGTTTTTGCTTGTAACTTGAAAAAAAAAGAAATTGGATCTCAAAAAACTCTCAAGCCAATGTATATGCCACATCAAACATTGGTACTGGCTTTACCATGCATTGAATTACTCGTATTTGAATGTGGGATTCAGTTGGCTGGTTCAATGTAAGGTGTACTTACAATTTTGCAGGCTGTCTCTGTGAGTTAGATTGATGTCAATCGTAGCAAATGGATTGATACAGGAATACAATTTACTCCATTTTGCTGCAAATTGAGAAACTATTAAACAAAATTACACTATTGTGTAGAGCAAAACAGATTAGATTCAATGTGTGTATATTTAAATGTATATGGGGCATGCGTACAGTATGTGTGTGCACATTTGCCTTACTGACGTGGCAAATTTGTACAAGCCTGAGAGGATTTATGAGTTTCACCTCCAATCAAGTCACACACAAATATACACAAACACACACACAGGAGCCTAGGGGTTTGGCAGTTGGTCTATCCGTCTAGCAGTGAGAGCAACCACTCAGGCATGGATGATAATGCAATCAACTGTCATTAGAGGGACAGTGAAAACACTCACACAGGGCACAAATTATGCTCTTTCAGCTGTCAGTCATTTGTTTAAAATCATACACATGCCACTTCGTTACAGAAATACAAGTTCCCCAAGCTTACACTTTACGAGCTGACAAATATGCACACATTCCATGCATACATTTTGAAATACAGAGGAAGGTAACACCGACATCCAAATATCTACGGTATACTATGAGTGCACAACATATTTCATATTGCCTCACCAAAAATGGATCATCTTATGCAACTACACAGCAACACTTTCGCATCCCATGCTACTTTCCACCTGCACGGTATGGTTAAGCGTGAATCTTTTAATTAGGGGTGCAGCAATTAACCAGTTTTATGATTAACCTGACCATGGTTTTTAAACGTCAGGATTTAATAACCGCAGCAATAACACCGGTTATTTCCGCTCACGTGCGGCGCAAAATGCGCCATGCGGCATAGTTTCCACACGGCCCAATTAGCGGACACACAACAACACGGGCCGCGGCCTGGCATGGAACAGGTTGAGTGGGCGTGGGGAAAGGGTAGACCGAAACGAGGCGGCGGGCGAGGCACAGGCCCCGCAGGGCGCGACGGTAAGGCCTCTCGGCCGAGCCGCCTTCACCGCCGCCGTCAGGAACCACCGGCACACCGCTCGCCGCTCCGTCGCCACCGCCGGCCGCCTCCCCGACCCCAGGGCTCCGGGCCGCGGGCGGGCAGGCGGGTGGGCGGTCAGGCGGGCGGGGAGCTCCCGCAAGCCCCCCATTCATGGCCGCCCACTAGAGAGGCCATAGGCCGGGACTTTTGAAGCTGCAGGGCCACCATCTCGGGACTCTCAAGAAACGTATCTCGGCATACGCATTTCGCTGCAAAATGCCTACATGTGTAGCGATAAACTGCACAAATCGCCAATTTAAAGGCTGTGGGCGAACATTTCACCTGTAAGTATGGTTGAAATGGAAAGAAATTGAAAGATGAAAGAAAAAGAGGGTACATATAGATACCGTCCACTTGTTATACATATAGTGCCCATGCCCTATTTTAAGAGCCTACGAGCAGTCTGTCTAATCTGCTGTATTTGTTTTACACAGCAGCAACTTATTTGTTTTTCAGTTATTTATTGTTGTTAAAAAATAAAAAAATTCAAAGAATGCTGATGTGATGTCTACAAGAATAACTGTAAAAAAAAACATAAAACCGCGGTTTTATCTCAGACTATAATCGTACACTAAAATCTGAAACCGTTGCACCCCTAGTTTTAATGTCTAGATTTATTTCAGATACTACTATTCAAAGACTAACAATTTACCAAAATGCTGTATATACAGGGGGGGGGGGGGGGGGGGGGTCTGGCATATAATGCAGGGATAGAATAATCATCAGCATGCTGTGTGGTAATTGTTTTGTTCTAAACCTGAGTTCAATCGAACCCCAGAGCTTTGGTGAGTCAGTCTCAGGGGTTCGGCGGAGGTCAAGACACACACCTGACTCATTTGATTTGTGATGACACACCCCACTTGACCATTGGCTGCAGGTGATCACGTTACAATGCTTGGCCTATCTGTACTGTGGGGAATTTGGTGTTTCAGTCATCAACTTCTGACTATTGTGACTGTACGTCGTTTGATTTCTTTATTACGGTCCGAAAAAAAAGAAGAAGAAATTGGTCGGACAAATAAGTGTAATATGTATGATGTTCCACAGGGTTCAATTCTGGGGCCTCTGCTCTTTTCATTGAGAAAACAACAGTGGTTGTTGTTGATGATGAGTTGAGTGACTTGTGACTTGCAAGTTGAGCAACTCTAGTCAGCACAACTAGCTATCTAGCAAAACAAAAGGAACACTTCCTTAAGCAACAGGGAAATAGGGACTACAAGAACAACGCTTCTGAACTCAAGATGAAGAGAGCCAGATTCAGTGAAAAGAATAGTCTCCTTGTTCATATTGTTCACCAGTAAACCCTATACCTGTCTTACATTTGGAAAGAAAGAAAAAAAACAAATTTTATTTTTCAATAAAGAAGGGTTTGGTGAATGAGCATAGGAAACTGGTGGGTTTCAGTACTTCCAACAAGGTTAAACACCACTGCTTTACAAGAATATGGAGACAGAGAAGGAAGCAGCTGTAATGTGGCCTAAAAATACTGAAATATACAGTAAGTGATGGGCTAAATCACCCTGCTCTATCATGCAACAGTAAGCTCTTGAGAGAGATGCTCAAAAAAATGAGGTCATGGGATGGCACAAAAAGCAGCTAGTAAAAACAGACCCTAAAGCCATTTTGGCTCCAAAGGGAGGAGCGCAAAATCTGATAACATGCCCCATGTTATGTCCCTTGTGGAAGCCTCTGTTGGGGCTGAAGACTTGTTAAAGGAAAAGAAAGGAGAGAGCCATCTCCATCGTACTTGCTAGAGGCTAGCGAGGTCGAGACTGCTGTCAATAGTGTGTGCAAAGTCGAAACTAGTAAACAGGATTACTACAGATCATTGCAGAAAAGACATAGCCCATGCTTAATCCTGTGTCTCTTCTGATAGACATGCATAGCTTTGTGGGCAAATGTCATTGTGCATCACTGTGTACTCGGAAGCTGAAGAGTGTACGCCTAGTTGAGCACGGTAGGGGGTACACAAGAGATATCCTACCGAACAGTTTGACAGCATCTTAAAAACAACCATCCACTTGGGATTGTCTCCAGTTTTGAACTAACTGTGAGTCCATTAAATTTGATGATAAAGAGCTGTAACATCAAACGGGAGGAAAGTGGGCTGGAGTTATTGGAAGGGTATCCGAAAAATATGGGGGAACCTGTGGCGCAAATAAGGGAATATGAATTGGTTAAGAGAGTTTTAGGAAGAAGGCCAACTAAACAAGGAAAAGTACCATAGAGTTCATTGTAAGCCACAAGTTTTAACCAATCCCGTCTGTAATGCACCAAAACCATGCTATTGCTCCATGCTGAAGTGTTACAATTTCAAATGTAATCCAAACAAATCACATGTCGCAGAACGTACTGCATTTTAACCTTAGAGTTTCAACTGTAAAATGACTTAGGCATAACAATAGGTGATTAACTCATTTGCACCCAAAAATGTATAAATACATTATATTTTAAATATTACCATGCTCTCAAAGACAACTTATACTTTTTAATGCTAGAGCAAACAGAAGGCTTTGATGCGGCCTCTGAATTTAAGAGAATATGCTTGAATGGTAGTTATTACAAAAACGGCCAGCAGGTGGGAGCACAGTATAAGAGATCAACCAGGGCCATGTTGCAAAAAGCCCCCCCACTGTTTGAAACAGATTTGTGAATAATGATTAAACTTAGCTATATTCTAATGCTAATTGCTGCAAAACGGAAACAGATAGAAATATACTTTTTGTCCTGATAAAAGAAAAGACTCAAATCTTTCCTTTGGTAGGTTCCATGTTTTATAGCAATAGAACACAATATCCTGTGGGCCTTGAAAAATCAGTCCAAATCCAGTAAAACAGCCGGGAGCAAAAGGGGTTGCTTCAGTGAAAATGGCTGGGAGTGAATGAGTTAAGTAGGGGTAATTCAGGAAAATACTTCGAGAGGAACAGAAAAGATAAATGCTAGAAGTCAAGCCAAGTACTAATTTGGCTGGCGATGAGTAAACCTGGGCCCAGCAGTCCAAGCTGACAGGAAAAACTCTGCAAAACACGCAATAATGTTATTACATATTTATCCACATTAAGTTCGAGAGAAGAGAAGGACTTGTACAGCACATAGGGGCCGCATATTGGAAATATTCCAGTGGTAGTAATAAAAATGTGATAATGGGTTCATTGTGATTTTAAATCCATATTAACGGTGATTTATTGAGCGGCGTACACGCAGGGGATAGAAACGGCTTCTGAAAAGATTTTTGCCATTCCACATCTCACCTTGCATTGAGTCGATGATATGAAGCCTCAGGTTCAAGCACTAATTGGGGCCAATCACGAGTCTGCAGCCCAGACAGAAAGCCATTATGGTCATCAGTGCAAGCATGAAAGGATGTTCCACACAGTGAGGGAGATTGTTAAGAGTCAAGGGCAAGGAAGTCAGTGTGTCTGGGCAAGCGGAGGGGTCTTGGAAGGTTACTGATGGACACAGTAATTTTCTCGGGATTTCACTTTTACCACGCATCTCACTGGAATTATGGTACCATCAAAATGTCTGTTCCTCATGATCATGAATTTTTCAACACATTAACACTGACCAATTAATATAAATGGAATGGTTGAAGTAAATTATTTAGCTATTCATACTATGCTTTATCGGTATGTTAAACGTGATCCAAGAGTCTGTGAAAATAGGCAAATTTGTAATTAGGAAATTAGTTAGTTGCTGTTTTTTATGTATTTATCTAAATAACAAATATAAAAGCAGGGAACACAGCAACAAAGTCTGAGACTGAGATAACACTCTTACTCTACATCCTAATTGTAATTGATCCTTAAAAATTGCTAATTGTTTGGAACTGATTGCTTCATTCACACACCCCGCTGGCATAGAAAGCATCCTAAATTTACCCAATAGTCAATCAGATAATTTAGTCAAATACCCATTTTTGAAAGCATGAAGATAATTACTCTTGAGAGCACAGTGAGGTGGCAGAGCGCTTCTTTCAACAACTCAAATCCAACTGTCAAAATCAATCAGACCACAGCCAGTTCCCCATATCATAACAATAACACAGTGGGTTTAATAATGACGCACTACATCTTTGTCATTACAATTGTGACTATGTCTGTTATTTGCCCTGGGCAATGGCACTTTACTTTCAATGAGAGCTGTGCATGAAAGTTTCTGTGTGTGTGTAAAGTGTATGCAAAAAAACGAAAAGAAAGAAAAAACATGCAGGTGTTGTCTGTGTTTTCTTCCTTTTCAGGTTTGACTCCTGAAAACAAAGACAAAGAAAGACCAACGTAGAAGCCACCTGTATGTAAAAGCTCACCTGTCCTGAATGAACTGTGGCAGGTGAGGTTAAAGCTTCGAACTGAATAAAAGTGGGCGTGACAGTTGAGAGGTGCTGATGTCCGCAGTCATTGTAGCGAACCTGAGCAGGTCTACTCTACATTATACAGTACTATTCATAGAATAATAACCTTATTGAAATGGTTTCAAAGACTTTGTAGATGTTGTAAAAGGTGGAGAACTTTATGATCAATATTAAGAATACAAAATGTCTGCCAATTGTTCCCTGGACCACACACACACACACACACACATCTCCCTGGAATAAGAGTTCATTTAAAAAGCAATTTCCTTTGACTTGATACTGCAGCTAATAACCCTTCCAATATTTACGCCTTCATATATGTTAAGTACTCTAATTCGATTAATAGTGATATGAGGCCTTCATCCACCAATTTTTCCTCATTTCAAAGTGGAATTGAAACAATTTAGGTCATCTGGCCCCATATTCCCACAACCAGGCTGAGGGACATGCAAATCAGATGCAAATGCCACAAAAATTTGAAACTAGTCATGGGCCTGAGTAATAAATACTGAATTTAGCCTCTTGGCATTCCAAAAACAGCCAGTTGGGGTTCAAATGCAAATGGTATGCAAATAGCCCAGATGTAGAGCGCTTTTATTTTTCCTGATGCACTGAGCGTACGGGGCATCCTGGTGGCTTTGAAGGCAGAGGCCCATAACACGGCCATATGATATTGTGGTTTTGAAGCCAGCTCATCGTGCAATCCCTTGACTCATTAGCATTCCTTCTCTGACACTTTCCAAAATGCAATGAGTTGTCAGACTAAACCGAAAGAAAACAGCCTAAACGTGTACAAGACATTTGATGAGATGTTAATGTGAGACCATGAAACATTGCAGAGTATGATAAAATCATTTCTTAAAAGAAATAGCAGGCAGCGGGATACAAGATTGGTGCACAGACCAAGGCCGTGGGTCAATTGAAAGATGCAATTTGCCTGTAGAAGGGAGGAAATTCAAATAAAGTTAGAGTAAGGATGGTAATGTAGTCAAAAGATACTGAGGCAAATGAGATGGAAAGAGTTGCTGAGAAAGCGGTTATTCAAAATTGGCTGGAAAATCTTGGGAAATATTTTACAGGACCGAGAGATGCTTAAAGCAGAGTGGAGAAAGTGAAGAGAAAAATTTAACTTGGCATGTGCACTATGAAACTGAGTTGAGGTGAATGCGCAAACAGTCTGCTGATATAGCTTGCTCACGAAAGAAGAAGGAGAACCATTTGGTGTGGTGAATTAATCTAAGGCAAACACATTTTGCAGAACAGCACCACATGTGATAAGCTTAGTGAACCACCTTCTTCAATTGGCAATGTCTCCGCAAATTACATCCGTCATTGGCACACACACGTACCTTCATCGGCACACACCTGCAGATCTACCATATTAGAAATAATCACTATAATGCACTTTTTTTTTTACTTTTTCGCACTGAACATACTACTTGAGCTAAATCTGGCTGTGATGCCAATGAATTCGAAATGAACACCGCAAAGCCCTTAATCACACCCACCAACCCTCCATACAAGATTCTGGCCCAAGTACTTAGCACATAGTGGTAAAAGGAATGTGGATGTTGGCAGAAAAGCAGATGATTAGAAAGGCTGTTCTTACTCAAATCATGCCAAAGCGCACACGCAAGTACCCTGCCTCTGTTTTTTTCTTGCACACCACCAAGGAAAGCGGATGCGTTTTCTGGCTTTGCTCGGCAAAACAGTTACAATCTTGGGATTATAAGCATTTTGAATGCTGCACCTGTCATTTGAAAGTGTATTATCAAACAAAAGGATATCTAACACGACAATACAACAGTAAATGTAAAAGCGTACTTTAAGGGGAAATAAGTAACTAATTCACTATTTGTTCACAATTTGTAGAAAAAGCATCATTATTAGGTAATTAATTAGCCACACATAGAAAAACAATGTTGGATGTGTTTCTCTAAACAAACAAAAAACAGACAGAAGTGAAGTAAAGTCAAAAATGTTCTTTACAACAATATATGTTTTTTATCAGGAGTGTCCAAAGATTTTCCTTTGAGGATCGCATACAGAAAAATTGAAGGATGTAAGGGCAACTTTGACATTGTCTGATTTTATTAAACACACTAAAACCACGTAACCAAGCAATTATGCATTAGTTTTTTTAGCAAGGATTATTTTTGTTGTTCTTTTAGTTATTTTTAACACCTGTTAAAGGTTTTATGATTTTGGGGTGGACCATAGACCTGCAACCTACTAGAATAGATCCACCACTACCCCACATTCAGAACCAAAGCAAGAGTAACTGCAATAAGATTACAAATTTTAAAGCTGTGTTAGCTTGAGAATCTTGGTCAGTCATTATTATATGATAACATATGAGACCTCGACAGACAGCAGAAAGTGGAGGGAATAATGTTTGCTTCTGAAACTGAAATGTTTTAATTCATAAGAATTAAGTTTTTTTTTTTATGTTTTTGCTAAAAGCTGTAAATAGCTTCTTTACGTATATAGAAAACTTGTAAAAGTTTAATTTATGATTAGTAGTGGTAGTCAGGTGTGTCGTGACCCACCACATCCGCAACCAATAGGGCTGCAGGCAAAGTCAAAACATATTTTTCATATATGCTGAGAGCCATGAGTTAATGGACGGTGGGCCGCAAATAGCCCCCGGGCCGTAGTTTGGACACATCGTTCTATATGTTATAGACACCATATTTTGGATTAATATTGCATTTGTGGAATATGAGTTAAGCAGCAAAATCCACCCATTTTCATCCATCTCGTGGCGGCCATATTGCCACACTTGCTGCCAACTGAAAATGACATCACAGTTACTCAGGGCTCAGGAAATGACCAAACACGGCTCAGCTTCATTAAACAGGTGAGCCGTGATTGGTCGTTACCTGAGCCCTGAGCAACTGTGACATCATTTTAAGTCGACGTCAAGTGGCAACATGGCCATACCCTTGTGATGGAAACGGATGCATTTTGCTGCTTAACTCATATTCCGCAAATGCACTATTAATCATAATCCCATGTTTAGACTAGTGGAGCTGCATAGAACATATAGTTGTGCTTTAAAGTTTACATACCTCAGGGGTAAATTGGGTTACTGTGTTCACTAAACAGACTGCACCAAGAGTGAAAGCGAACTACGGCTTGTTCAAAAGACACCAAAGTTCGAAAACACCATTACAGTCAGTCAAACACATCACAACTATGCATAAGTAATATGCATCATCTTTACATTAGTAAACACATTTCAATAGAAACATCTATCCAGCATCCATAAGATTCCTAACATACCTCAAAGATTTTGAACTGATATACTGTCGAGAACCTCTAAAGCACACAAAGTTGCTATGGAATATGTATATGAGTGAACATCCTTGTTGCCTGCGTGAGAGCCTCCATGCATCTGAGCATGAATACATTAGTTTGATGGTGCAGACATGGTAAGAGAATTTGCCTCCAAATGAATAAATCATTACAAAATGAAACAATTTGAAGTGTTTTCCTTCGTAAATAATACATGCATCAGTTCATGTTCAGTTGTATGTGTTCATATGGAATCGCAACAGGGAAAAATGCAAGCACAAGTGAGAATTGAGTGTATTCACTGCAAACGCATATGCATTCACACACCTCAACAGACACCCAAATGCACAGAATCGCATCACCATCTAACAAATCCCAATGAAAGCAGATGGCATCAAAATTATCCAATGTCCTGTCACCGTCTTTTTATATGCTAATCCAATGGCTGTACACATCTGAATCTCTTTAATGTTGTGTGGTCAGGAACGAAATCAAGCTGCGGCACGCTTGCTGTGAGTGTATAACAATACACCAAGACAGGAATTCTGAAAGCAATGCATCACTAGACGTCGTAAAGCGACAGCCGATATTTCATGTATTTTCGGAGACTTGCACATTAGAAGGACGGATGTTACAC
The DNA here is from genome assembly GCF_054856555.1 of Leptonotus elevatus. Lineage (NCBI taxonomy): Eukaryota > Metazoa > Chordata > Actinopteri > Syngnathiformes > Syngnathidae > Leptonotus > Leptonotus elevatus. The sequence goes on from NC_141244.1 coordinate 12,607,533, forward strand.
TGATTCATTTACCTATGAAAGGGCATCCCACCTCAAATTTGGCTCACCATGAGATTTTATGTGCAAGCACTCATTCTGTCATTCAAACAGCACAGCGGGGGTCCTGCTGTCATCTGTTCCACTCAGCTCATTTGGTGCTTTAAGCCACGCTTCAAGCCACTACTGATGAAAAGTTGATGGCTCCCAACCTCAAAGTGAAGGCAGTGACAGCTGTAAAGCCACCTTCGTTGCATGTGAAAATACAAGAGAATTGTTGCAAACAAATGATCTAAAGGTAACACTTGTCTTTGAACTATGCAAGACCACAAAAATACAATCACTTCATTGACATTGCATGGTAAAAAGAAAAAAAGGCTAGAAGATCAATAGGCCACTTGTCGCAGACCAGAGACAACAAAGACTACGTTTACATGCAGGCAATAACCCTAAAATTGGCAATATTTAGGTTTTGTAAGGCCATGTAAACAGGCGCAACAACCCGAATATGCTCTTATTCGGGGGTTTTAAAAACCCAAATAAGAGCCCTGATGTACTCCTTTCATAACCGGTATTCTTGCTCATATAAACACATTCAGGATATCTCGATCGATCGGGGCAATGTTTTTCGCTGTGCACATGCTCGCTATTTTCTTTTCTTCTTCTTCGCTGATTTGATTCGCAAGGAATCTTCGTTTATGTAGTCACAACTTGTATGCGCAACTCCGTGCTACTTGCTAAAGGAGCGTCCCTTGTATACATTGATTTCTCCACTGCGTTTTCACATCTACGGCGAAAACGCCACAGTTTGTACCTATATACACATGCAGTAAATACAAGTATGTAAGTCCGTGCTTCTGGCATGTAACCCACGGGAAATACTCCAGCCATTGTCAACAAACATGACGCTTGCAAGTTGCAGCAAAGAACCACACTTCTGGAGCGAGGAGGAAACCGACTACTTTATTTAGCGTGGTGAGTGACATAAATATGTCTTTTATAGAACGTATAGTGAGTAAAGAGCCGAAATGACGTTATTTACGTAACTGCATTGTCCGCGGGTCGCGGTCCGAACGGGTTATTCCAATCGAGCACAAATGAGAATGTAAACGGGAGTAACTCTTTCCGCCAAGCATGAAAACATGTTACCTCGATTGTTTCAGAAACCGGAATTCTTACCTTAATCCGAATATTGACTGCATGTAAACGTAGTCAGTGTCAAATAGGAGAGTTGGATGACATCGTGAACACGGAGACACAGTGTTTATTTCAGAGGGTGTGGTGTGGCAAACACCTCTCCATTGATGTAAACATTTGATATGAGTCATATTAGCTGTTATTTTTACCCTACAGAATTCGTAGAGATGTACAATCTCGGACCAGTTCGGCTTGTACATGTATATCAGTATGTCCTTTTTAATAAAATCAGATGTGAATTTACTTGGATGGAATTTTGACAGATAAATTACAGTTTTATTGCTGCTCTCCATTGTTAGTGCTTTGTGTACCACTGAACTAATGCATGCAAGAATAGTCACGTGACGCCCAGAGCTCCATAGGTACCAATGTAACATTGTAATAGTACCACAGGGGAATACAGAAAAAAATCTAACCGGATATAAGCCATTTTATATTGCAATAATGATACAACACAATATAGATATCAAATGAGAAAAGCATCCAGTAGTGCTGTTATATGAAATTATCAAACATAAACAGAAGAGGCACAGTAGCCTACATGTTTTTGCACTAATGTATATATCAATCTACGTAAATAAGAGGCATAAAAAATAATAAAGTTTTCGAAATTCTCAGTAATAAAATAAAAGCAATTAAATTCATTACGTCAATGTCTTCACTTCTGACAGGTATTCTTCATAAATGGCTTTTTAAGGAGGCAAAGAGCAAAAATAAATAATGTGCTGTGCAACATAAAATAATTACATGAATAGTAAATACCATGAAACCACAGAAATAAACAGAAATTGTAGTATCTTGTACCAAAAAAATTATAAAGACCCTGAATCATGAAGACGTCATATTCCGTCATAAGACCTTTGTGGGATGATGTATTATACATGATTGACTGCCTTTTTAAGTTTAGTTTAGTTTAGTTTAAAGTTATACTTTTAAAGTGATTCATGATGACCGCGATGCAAGTTTCAAGCTGGTCTAACAAAGAGGCACTTCATGATAAAAATTTAAATAAAGATTTTAACCACATAACTAATTTCAGAAACTTAAGAGTAAAGGAACAATGATCACCTTAACTATAGAAGAAAAAAATACTTTAGCTTTACATGCGCATATAGGAAGTCATTATCAGATCAGATATCAAAAGGCAGTTTCTGTGTGGATGATTAGAAAAGCCATCTGTCTCACTGAAATAAAACCACACATTATCAATAAACTTCACACAGCTCGATGTTTCACATCATTGCATGTGCGATCAAGCATGGATTGAGCACATAATGCACAATGAAACACTTGGGTTTTAATGAAGAACAAGCAGTGATGAACCTCAAAACTTTTTTTTTAAATTTTAAATAAGACTTGTTATATATAATAAGTACTGTATATGTATACACATACAGTTACGGTATCTCACAAAAAATAGTACATCCCCTCATATTTCTGCAGATTTTCTGTATTGTGTGCATCTTAGACTCAATGAAAAGAAGTCAGTGAACAGCTGATATAACAATGTAAATGCATTGTGTCCCTCAACATAACTCAAAACACAGCCATTAATAGCCAAACCACTGGTAACAAAAGTGAGTATACCCCCCTAAATTGGTATTTAAATCTTAGTGAAGTTCTGGTAAACTCTATGCCCAAGAGAGATAAGGCAGTGCTGGAAAATAATGGTGGTCACACAAAATATTGACACTTCAACTATTAATGGCTGTATTAAGGGTTGAGCTATTATTGGCTATTTATTATTTATGTATGTATTCATTGTGTCTAAAAGTGTCATTTCTTTATAGTTGTCCAATGAAAATATATAAATAAATATCTGCAGAAATAGGATTGTAGCCTACTCACTTTTGTGACATAATGTATATAATGTATACATACACAGTACAAACATAGAGTGCCTCTTAATAACCCCAAATAAAGTTGATCTGCTCTAGTGTAGTACATGTAGTGGATATAGTGTGTAATTCTCTCCACCTTGACTAAAGCCCCATTTTCATTTGAAGAAAAACAGCCCTCATGATGCTGCCACCACCATGCTTCACTGTAAGCATGAGGTTCCTTTAAGATTGAGTAGTGTTGTGTTTGCACCATAAATACCTTATTGAATTATGGCCAAAAAGTTCAGTCTTGGTTTCATCGGACCATAACACATTTTCCCACATATATTTGGGAGATTGCATTTGTGTTTTTTACGAAATATAGTCAGGCTTGGTTGTTTTTCTTTCATTACTGCTGTCAGACTCTTGGCAGCCACCCTGACAAGTTTTCTTCTCTGCTTTTCAACAATTCTAGGGCTCATTTTTTTTATATCACAAAAGCCATGTATTTGATCAGGGTTGTAATAGTTTTGTTTTTTAATCCACTGTATGTGTATAAGTTTGTTGTCTACGGCATACGTCAACCATTTTAACCTTGCTTAGCGAATTAGCGTTGCACATTCTCCACTAGATTATCGTTTTATTTTGCAGAGAAATGGGAATACACCCCCAACATCTTTCCATGAGAACCAAAATTCAACACTAACTTACAGAGATAAACACTACTGCTTCATCTGATGTATTCTACAAATAAGTTGCTACAGCATACTTCAGATGAGTCATGTAATTATTATGACAAAACGGTTGTGTTGTAATTTCTCCAAATTTATCATCTTAACCCCTTCAGACCCATAGATGTTTGGAGTGGACATGAGATAATTTGCATATCTAAACCAATAAAAACGCATAATTCTGGTTCATGGTTGGAGGATCCTAGCTAACCAATCACAATCGCGAGTTGATTTGCATGATGTTCATGTTAAAAATGTTACATATAAGCTTGGTAAGTTTACAACACGTTACAGCCATACTATCCTGGCGTCCACTATAACAAATAAAAACATTAGATCCCCCCCCCCCAAGGAAAAAAAGTTCCATTTGGTCTTATGTGGGAAAAAAAGTCTAAATCGGTAAAAAAAATAAAAAATAATTGCCCAGCAGGACAAATGCAGGACTGAAGGGGTTAAATAGAAACAAAGCCATTGTAGAAAACTATCAACACGTAGCAAGAGAGCAATGCAAACTTTGAAGCCTACAGAGTGAAAGTTGCTGTTTTTAATGGAAGCCCTCTTTGGAATAAATGCACCGAGTGCAGTTCAGCCATGATAAGCCCATTATGTTTTGAGTTTCAGTCCCATCCCGCCCATGTGAATTAGAAATGGTGGACTAAACTGAAAGCACACGCCAGTTCCAGTGTAAACATACACAAACAAAAACAAGCTCAATTATTACTTGTCAACAGCCTGCCTTGCAGTATGGCCAGTCGACAAATTATGAGGCTTACGGCACGGCACGCACACGTACACACACCCAATGAGTTACTTAGTGTATATTCATGCAGCTTTTCTCTGGTCAAGCAAAGTCCTGCCAAAGCCTCCAATCATTTTTTTTTTCTGCTCGGTGATCAAGGTTACTTTGTCCAACGCCAATTCAAATTAAACCCGCTGCTCAAATCATTCACAGCTTTTAAATCCACTTTATCTAGTATCTGTGCTCTCACATGGAAATCTAACACATAGCCAATTCATTTATATGTATGAAGGAAAGATTAGACAGGGACGTGTAGAATTAATTTATTACAAAACCAATGACATGCCCATAACACACACCAGTAGTCTCAGGCTGTAAAAAATATTTGAATTCTTTAACCTTCCCATCTGCTGTCACACATTCCGTTTTCCACAGGTCCTTCATACATCATATAAAACAGTAAGCCCAAACAGTGTTCAATCACATGTAGCAAGGGTTTCACTTCAGCAGGTGGTCTTAAATGAACATGCACACTTTGCTTTCCATTTCAGCAGGTGGTCAGCAAATAATGCCACCGATGTCTGAGAATTGGACCCTATGACAGAAAGTAGGGGTCATCATCCAAAACAATACCAAAAAAGGTAAAGGGTGGGGGCTTACAGGCGGCCTTGAAAAGCCATTTGTTGAATGCCCTTGAAGTCCTCATTCTGGATTTCTTTTGCTTCGTACTCATTCGCACTCTCACAGCCACACCATCACCCTCATGTCACATTAATTGCTAATGTCTTTCAAGCGTTAATTTCTTCATGAGAGAAATTACGCATTTGTTTTTGTTGAGTTGAGATGACAGGGGAAACAAAGAAGAGGACAAATTAGTAGAAAGAGAGACCAAAAGGATCAGCTTTTAATGGAGCAGACAAGCTAATTGTTCCAAAAGACACAAAATGACAACCCCACAAAAAAAATGTCAAAGAATATTTTAAGATGAGAAAAGCAGACAACTTCCAAAAACTGAAATATAACTCAATTGATCTGGTGGTGATCCAAAATTATTTTATTTTTTTCTTAACTTACTTACTATGCCTCCGCTCTGTTGATTCAATGGCTCTACTTTACACATCCATGGTATATATACCAATATATGGCTTCTGGGTATTTCAAATCCCTGCAGAATGCAGGCAGTCTTCCCGGGATAACAAGGGGTGACTGGCTCGTTGACTTCTGTGGGGAATAGGGAATACACCCTAAGAACCCAAATTCCGGTGGGAAATCCTATTTCCAGCATCTCCAATCATTTATCCCCATGTTGCTTCATTAGGCGACAGAGTGCAATATAATATAAAATAAATGAACAATGGAAAAAATATAAGAACAACTTTGATTATCTTGTTTCTATCGGTCCTATTGTTTTTTCTAGTTTGGGAAACAAGACATCAACGTCCTTTTGGGCAGGCAGCTTTTAAATTTTAGATTTCTTAATGTAAAAGACTCTACACAATTAAGCCACTACATTTTTCCAACCTTTGAACTCTGTGTCTTTAAATGTGACACAGTTAATTTATGAATTTGTACTAACAAACTTCATGCCATCAATAGATTTACCGATAATCTTGTCACATCTAACCACTGTGGACCAATGAAACTGTCCGAGTCTGCACTCATACTGAATTACATTGGTGGCAACGGTGGGATTTGTGCCCTGGCATTTGTCAGCGTTTTTCCAGTGTACAAAATTCAGAGACGGCCACCTCCACCAAATTTGCTCACCACTGATATCGCAGTGATAACACAGCGCGCTCCAGCTGTGTTGATAGAGCTCGGCCGCAACGCATTTTAACTGCAGTTGCAGTGTTGTGCCATTATGGAGGAGCTATATCGGAGCAGTGCACCGGAAAGACGTGAAGGAACAACAGAAGAAGTAACAGATTTCTTTCTTTTTTTTTTACTTTAATGTACCGAAGAAGAAACAGATCATGGAGCAACCGTTGCACATGACCATTTCCTGGTTGTGAGACAGAGGTGGCGCGCTCAAGCCATCGCCAAAGTCATAAAAACACAGTATTTACAACAACGCTGAATTATATTTTCAATTTAATATGTACTAGTGGATGCATTTTTAATGATTGTGGTTAAAAAATGGCAAAAATTAATGGCAACTTTTGGATTCATATAATTTCTCATTTCTAGTCCCTGATCGTAAAGTGGCTGCAGGAGGGCAGCCGATAATCAAGTCACCGCCGCAAGAACTGATACCTTAAAAAAGGACTGCACAGATACTGATACCTGTCACCCGTAATAGTCAGGATGATACCACCTCTGCCTCATTTTGAGCCAGGAAAAAACCCTACTTTCTCTTGGGACAAATACACACAGGAACTTTTACCTTTTGGAGCGAACCTGCACTCTCTCGTCACCTCCGTCGCGACTCCATCACGGCACCACTGTGCGGCCGTTCATTTTAATGCTTTCAAGAGCAACTTTTGAAGTTTGCCAGTGGGCACGGTCTGACATTAATGGGGGCCCAATGGCCCAGGGCCACCAGGTGACTGCTTCGGATAGTTCTAATATCTTATTGTGTGACTATTACTACATTCTACTTTTAATTTCGTATTTGTATGTATGTCTATGAAGTATACAGTTGTTATAATTACCGATGAGTTTGCTTACATGATCTTTTATCAAATTGGCAGCAATCTATGAATTACCAAGAAGCCTTTTGCCAACCAATATACATTGTAAAGACGCATAAACAAAATTTCCCTTTCTTTCCATTGCATCTTTGGCTGAGGACAACAGGGCGGAGCGAATGACGTAGATGCCGTGTGAGAGAAAGCACAACTGAGCTTTACACATGGATGTCAGTAAGCATCATTCATGAATCCAAGCATTATTTGTCTGAAAATTTGGTTTGTAAACCGACTTGTTAGTGAACACAGGTTCCACTAAGACGGACCACCTTAAATGCTTTTCACCTCACTGGAGTAGCTGAGGTTTTGATGCACACTCAAAACTCAAATCACTGATCATAATTCAAGGCAAAAATAAATACCGGTGAATAAATCAGCTTTTATAAATTTAATTTAAATTTATAAATTGAAAAAAAAGTGTTTATGGTTGAGATTATGTGCATGTGGGGTATCTCACGGCAAAAAAAGAAACAGGATGTCTGTTAAGAAGTTGAGGTTCACAATGGTGGCAAAGATGCAAGATATGCAACAAACCGAAGCAAAAGCAGTATTATGGAGACATGTTGACTGATATGCTCGTGTGTGGTCTGAACACTCCATAGTACACTTTCACAGTCTGCAATTATTTTAAACTTCCTGTTTGAGACAAGTTTTCAAATATTTACTCCTCTGGCACCCAAACGCTGCTGTCATGTTAACAAATTGAAAGTGTCACTACGTTTTCTGTCATGTGTTTTCAACAGTAGCCGTTTTCATTACATTTTTGATGTGGTCAAAATTCCTTTCCTCAGAGTAATCAATAGATGAGATTGAGCGATGATCCCTCCTTTCCTTGTGCAATCCCGCGCCCCTCTCTTCTCTATCCCTATTTCTCTCGAGGGAATTTTAAAAGCCGGCCAGGCTGGGTTACCTAATCCCATTGCTTCTAAAAGGTTCCTGGGTGCTGCATACATGAGGGTCACCTTGTAGGATCACCCGGACACGCACATGCATGCACGCACACACAGGGCTTGGGATCACTCCAATTTCCTGACTTCTAAATGGTTATACTTGACTGCTTGGACTCCTGGTCTATTTGTAGGCTTCGGATGAATTCCAGGCCACGGAAAATGTTTGCATGCCTGTCTGCAACACATAGCATACAGAAGACGTAAGTAAGCTATTCTGCATTTGAATTTTTCCCCACTTCAAAATGGTAAATGCAAATCATTAGTAATGTGCGCCTATGTGATTATTTGAGACTAAAAATGTGTCATTTTTAAACACTGCGACTCAGTAAGTGATAATTAGGCATTCCATGTGTTTATGTGACAACTTTAATATTCAAAATGGTTTAACCCTGTCAACAAATGGATTTGCATATCCATATTTACATATTAACAGCCGCCCCCAGCCGTCACATGCCTGCTCTACGCTTTTAGAATCTTAGTATAAATAGAACCGAGTGCAGATGTAGTGATAAACATTATTTAAGTGTATGCATTTAGCTATACAAGCCAGCATATATTATATTTATTGCATCTAGTGTCTGGTTCAGTTGTCTATTGTTATTATCTCTCTACCTTTAATGAGCTGCTGCAGCATATAGTCAGCCGTGCGCCTCACTAGTGTCTGTTTCTGTGAGACTCGCTGCTGCTTTAAATTTTGCATCTACCTCTTTCGGCTGTACCCTTGATCCATTATCCTGCGGATACATCCTCTCCCGTTTCCCTTACATCGCTTTCCCCTACACCATTTTCTCTCTCCGAGGCGCCGGAGCAGACTGTCGTGTACATACTGTACAGCAGCAAGTTAGCGGAAAGACAGCGCGTGTTTCTCACACACGAAAACAGTCCATCTGATCTTGACGCACATCACATCACATCACACATTTGCCCTATATAGAATCACTTCTCACTACCTCTGAAAGTGTGTGTCTGTCGAACGGCCATGTGTGCGCGTTTGTAAATGTGAGAGGCGGAGTCAGACGGAACGTTTTAAGGCTTCACTCACTATGACACGGCGGCGCGTAATGTTGCGTAGCGCACGGTCAGCCAATGAGAAAATCCTCACCCTCCGATTTATGAATGAATGAGGCGCCGCATATGCGATGTCTACACGCACACACTAAAAGCGAGGATACTCTGCAGTGATGCAATACAATCACTCGGAGCAGCAGGAGTGGCTGAAAAACACGGGTTGTATGAACAAAGTATTGATATTTCAACAATGTCTAAATTACATTTGCATTACATATGTGATGGATGAACCTGTAAATAAACCTCCTTTTTTCCTTCAAGTTTCTAAAAGGGCATTCCTAAACCTTCAGTACAAGAAGCAACAATATGTCTTTCATTGAGACATTTGTAATAATATTTACCAACAATGCTCATCATAGCTTTAATACCTGCAGATCTGTGTTGTTCAACCTCATCAAAACACCTCACACCCCCCTCTGTGAAGCCATATCCTCCAACTGCCTGTGTCCAAACAAGGAACTAAGAGCAGCCCATTTGGCTGACACTGTGTACAAGGGAGTCATTTTGCCTAACCGCTATGTAAAACTCATAACTGAAGTGTTTTGTGTGAGGACGGCTGGCAGCGACAGGGACAGCGACAGGGACAGCGAGAGGGAGAGCACTTGCATTTATGCATGTGCCTTTCTATGAAGTCAATTTCTGGCACATTGCTACAGCCCCTCAACTAGCTCATTTACTGCCAGTGTGCTATTGCAGGCTAACAGTGCCCTCTGTGGTCATACAGTGGAGGACATTAAGCATGTGGTCCAGCATTCACAAGTGCAGACAGTTGAGCAGGTGTAAGCGCAATGAAAGCAAAGCAGCCTTCTAAAGATCTGCCATTTTGTTGAAACAAGTGAGACAAAGGAGAGTCTTTGATTTGAATTGTGTTATAATTCATTTAGTTTTATTGAAATTCACTAGCATGATTATTGATCATCTCAGCTATTAGCTTATAGCTAAAATTATCCTTTGCCGTTCCATTATACAAACATAAGCTGTTTGATTTAACCCACATTGAGGGGGACGAAATGAAAATAGTGAATGAGAAAGGAAAAAGTTATTGACAAAGAATGATTCTCAGATGCATGACCTCATCATGTCTTTCCATTTCTCCCGGGTTCAGGCTGCCATCTAGAGGCCGCCACAACAACTGCTACTACGCTTCACACCAGGTGATGTCATACTTGGAGAAAGAATGAAAGAGATAGGGGAGGGGGGAGTACGCAGAAAGACAGACAGGGGAGCATGTGAGTGAGGGAGAGGAGGTGATGTCATGTTTTTATAGCTTGGTCTTTGTCTAAAATTGTTGATTTCACGATGCGGCATCGATCTGATGAACGTCTGACGTCGGCTGTTTTGTCTTGTGAAAACACACAACACACAAAAATTATCAATCAAGTACCTGTGTTCAATAAGACACACTACATCCCTCTGTCATTGATATTCTACGCTATTCCACTCCCACATACACTTGCAGAAATGTCATCCCTTTCCATACACCACTCACAACAGCACATAAACCTCACTATAATCATTGTCAATTTTGTCCATGACAGACTATTTCTCCTTTCGACAATCTTAACGAACAATCCTCACTCTGAAAGCAAGGGGCGGGGCCTCTCTAACTATGAGGTAAGAGAAAAAGAGGCACTAACAAAGAGGAAAAGACAGAAGACTGTAGAGGAGAACGAAACGGGAATCAAACTAATCCTTCAGCTTTACCAGAGTGCTGCTACCCCTTAATCACTACCCTGCAGACATGGCAGAAACTGGTAGACAATGGAGAGAAATAATATTCCCCAATGCTTGCTGAAGCCTCAAACTACTTAACTGCATAAAAGAATACCAACCAAGAAGGCGCATGACAGAGAACCAACAATGGCATGATAAGACTGAAGCTGTTCATATAATTATATTACGCCAATCTTTGTCAGAAGGCGGTCAAATTGTTGTCGCCCTTCAAGTTATGGCATAAGTCATATGATACATAACGTCACAAACCTGTTATGTTCTTTAAAACCAATTTACTGCCAGCTCTCCTAGTTAACGAGGATCTTTGACTTATACAGTGCAACTGTCAATAACAGTGAATGAGTTTTAAAACTGCTAGTTTCTAAAATGGCACAAAAGGTGGACTCGCAGATTAATTAATCCAGTGACAAATCATTTTATTATTGTGCCTGTCACTTCAGCCCAATTAATGAAATCAGATAATTCTCTCACGGCACACTGCTAGGGATTCCCAATCTCCTAAATCAGCATTTAAAAAGTATGAAAAATACTTCTAGGCCATAAACATAAAACAGATGAAAAATATTAAGTTCTGCAGTAGAATAAGTGTGCCTTTGTTGCACTAGTGCCATCCTAAACTCATTGTGATCTCATATCTTTTGAGCAAAATGTCCCTATCAGAAAGTAGGTTGTCCTTGTGAAACACAATATACAAACACACAATAAGAAGAACCGGGAAAGATGTGGTGTTACAGAAACTGAGCAAAAAGAAAATACTATCCATAAAAGCAACATTTGATCTTATTACCAAGAGACTATTGCATTATACTGTCTTGAATTGCACCTTTATTTGCAATGGACCTTCAAACAGCTACAGAAGCAATGTACAGTAATCAGATTGTGAAAAAGGCGGATATTTCCCGCACAGGAACGTGAGCGAGAATATAGAAAACAACTCTGCACCTACTTTCTGAAAAATGGTGCTTTTATTTCATTACTGATTCAAAGTACCTAGACGGTAAGGCAATTAAAAAATTCCTACAATACGGCCTTGGTCGACATTCAAAAGCTCGAACACATCAAAAGTGAATCCAGAGCTCTGAAGGTCATACTATTGATTCATTAATGTACGACTGGACAATTTGCCATTAAACTTGAGCCCATCAGCTCTTGTGTTATAGTCTTTGTACTTGTGGTGGTATATGTTGAGGGTTGGACAACATTCCAAATATTAATTTCATTGACTAAGCGGTTAAGAAGATGGATGGATGGATGTTTTATAATTATGGCCTTGAAGTGTTTTTTATACTGTTCCGTGAAACATCATCACGTGTGTCATTAGAAATGATCCAAACTCTGGTTGGTGGCCCGGTGGGTGGTGTCTGGTCGGTGCTGGATTTCACTTTCCTTTGTTTTCTTTGGTCCTTCCTCGGGTCTCCTGACGGCAGTGTTCGGTTTAGGTGAACGGTATGGGATTTTTTAAATAGGTTTTTGGTGAACTAACAAATACACACACACTCGCACGCACGCATGCATGCATGCACGCACACACGCATACACATACTCACCCACATACAAAAAAAAAAGAAAAGAAAAAAGCAATGATGATGACATTACCGAATGAACAATACTGAGCTCTTTAAAAAAATAAATAATTAAATAAGAAAATAAAAAATAAAAATGATCCAATTTCACCTAATTGGCCCGAAAGTGATTTATTTACTACAAATAATGTATATTTGGTTTATCTATCTATGCCAGCAGCAAATGGTGACAGGCAGAAAAATGAAATAGCAGAAGTTACAATGAAGCTGTGGGTCCGCCTAGCGCTATTTCCATCAGAATAAAAGCTTTGTGTTCACCTAAACCGCCCTTGGTTTCACATTAAATAGATACTGTGAGTAAATTGAAACAAGATTATCATTATTTTTGTATAGTGTATATACTTTGTGGCATTTTTGTTCAGTGGCTCAATAAAGTTTCTTAAAAAGTGCTATTTTTCACGTATTTCCTTACACGTAATTTAAATTAGCGTTGCAGGTTTAAAATATACATTTTCGTTATTTTTCGGAAACTACTTTTACTCACCTCTGAGGCACCTAACACTTTGAAAACTTATGTGATAAGACGGCTATAAGAATTGTTACATTGAGGCATTTTTAACAAGAGACTTTTGCAGTTTGTCAAAATTCAGGTCAGTGTATTTCCTCTTTAACAAACGGCAGTTTTTTTATATTGAAAATCAATAATGACTCTCTTTTTGTTCCTTTTTCAACATTTCTATTAGGTACTCAGTGAAAGAAGTATATGTGATTGAGTACACGGGACATGCATTTGTAACAGCTTGCAACAAGCCCCTCAGCTAACCCAGTTCCATGTCTGCCCCCCCCCCCCCCCTTGCAAAACAGATGCAAGTACAATCTGCTACTTTACACCTGTCAACTGGCTTAAGGATTTTAAAACAACAACTAACAATAAGCATTTAAATCGTCAAGAAAAACACTACAGGTAAAGAAACCAAAAAAATGACTGTACATGACATCTTTTTTCCACAAAGTCATTGACATTAGCACACAGAACCTGTTTTGACTGCTAATTGTAGGTAATGTGACCTTTCCCTTCATGTCCTAAATGCTCAACAGACACAACAATGTCACAGTTACATTTTGCATAAGGTTAATCTGTTTCAGCGGTCATTCATACAGATCAGTACCAAGGAACTACACCTTCAAGCTGTGCTCTACATAACACATCTGTTTGGAAAACGTGGAGGACACGGACAGCACATCAGAGTGTTATGAGGAAGAATTCCTTTTTAGCAACATGGTTGGCCAACAGAGCAACACTGCCCCCTTGTGTTTCATAACATAATTACAGTCATTCAGAGGCCAAATCAGGTACAACTCAGGATTCTACCCATCCAACTGAATTCTACTTTACCTTCCAATATTTGTTGAAAATTACTTCTTTTTTTAAATCTCCACTATTAGTTTGTGTCATAATTTCTTGACTTTTTCCCTCTTCGTGTTGATCATAGACATGACAGAATATTAGATACGCTAGCACTGTAGCAGCTGGCTGAAGACGTTCCTATTTGGCGGCCATTTAGCGGAGGTATGTGCCTATGTGGCGGACATGTTGGGCAGGTCAATGTTCTCAGCAAATGACATTGAAATTAAGTCATAAGTAACTTACTCATTTCCTATCCGATTTTCATGAGGTTTACTTTTTTGTCAAAGCCATTGGCAGTGTGTGCTATCCGCATTTCTAAAATATGGTGACAACTTACGACCTAGTTTAGCATCGTCATAAATATGCAGCTCAAAAGGGCCATGTTGTATCTAGGTACATAAGTTCGCTTTACACAATCAAATGTATGTCTGACAAGAGAAATTCCCATCGATCAGATTACAATGCAGATAATAGTTCAATTCTTGAGAATGGATACCAGCAAATTAGGAGAGTGCAATTCATTAATTCATGAGTACAAATGAAAATTGTGTTGTTGTTGTTGTTGTTTTTTTTTGGGGGGGGGGTGTATTGTGATCAAACTTATATTGCAAGAATATACAGAGAAACCTCTCAAATCTAACATAAGGGAGTTTTGGGCAACTTCCCAAGTTGACGATTATTTTTTTTCTCCTGGGAAAAATTAATGGAAATTTACAAGTTCCAGGATCGAACTGTTGCCTTGACAAGCTTTATCACCTGTACATAGAATGGTTCCTGTAAAATTTTAAAGGGGGGTGGAATTTTTTTGTTCCTCCATAATTTCTATTACATGTTGAGCAGGTTTCCCATAAATGTAAAACACAATCCAGACCACAGAAACAGTTTCTTACTCGTCATTTTGTATCCACTTGCAGCAAGCTGTCCAGCCATGTACTCTCCATCCGAGTTGTTGTGACTGCACCCCCACGTTTTCATCCAGATTTTTTGAGTGCCAGGAATCAGACTGAAAAGACATTTTTAGAAGATCGTTAGTGGAAAGGCTAAGAATTAAGACATTTGTATAACGTATTAAAAATCAAATCTTAAGCAGTAACATATATATGAAAAAAAATGTCTCTAACATAAAGAGTTCACAGTTAACATCCAATATTGAATGTGACATTTAGATGTCAATACTGTCTACAAAGTGTAGATGCACTACAAAATTAGAAGAAGAAAAAATACCATATCAATGACTATAAATCCAAGTATTTAATATACCTGTCAGCTTGGAGCTCCTCACTGTTCAACATGTCTGTTCTTTTCCTGGACCTGGGTATGATACTCCTCCTAGCAGACTGCCTCTCATGAGGAGTGGGGTCGCTTGAGGACACCATATCCTCAATGTCATCAATCAGAGAATCGCAGGCCGAAGGCATGATCTGAAATAAGACCATTGCTTTGTCAGCAAAAATTAGGACTAAATATTATTTTATTTATATACTTGTTAGTACTCACCAATACCACCGTTTTAATGCCGTATCGGGGCCTCTGCCGATACCAGTATAGGTATCGGAACAACAGTAATTATTTTTATTGACTGTTCGTTGATTGCAAATGATGAGTATAATTCTAAGTTTGTATTTATTTTTAAATAAATGCAATTTACGATTAGATTTGATTTGTTGAATAATTTTTAGGTGTTCTTTGAGGGGTCTGGGGGTGGGGGTGGGGGTGGACATTGCTAGCTATTAGCTCAATGTAGGTTTGCACTTTACAGGTAGTCCCCATGTGACATATACAGTATTACTGTTATTACTCGTAACCCAGTTGCAGTGTGGATATTGAATTACTTCTCTTTGGCTATTTTAAATGAGAAATCGTCCGAGACGGTGGGTGGTGGGGCAATATTTAGAGCACCAAAATAAATCCTGTCTTAATTCCTACCCCACCATACTGTAAGCTACTTAGTAAACATAAACACTGAACGGTGATAGACCGATTCTGGGAATTCTTACTTTGTTTATGGCAATCGCAAAGGCGGGGCATGCCTTGTGTTAATATTATATTTCAAAAATCTATAAATATAAGCCAAACCCACCATCTAATATCTGGTTATTGGCTGTCTCGGCTTTATAAGTCACTAAGTGTTTTTGTTATTTGTTTCTCTTGTTTTACGTTTATGAACAATGAAAGCACGAAGCGCCTAACAACCGTAGATCAAGACATCCGAACTTGGCTCACTTGCTTTGCCTTCACGAATGCGTGCACCTGCTACGGAGCAGCGGTACTCGAAGAGAGGTATATCGTCTTACTGTAGCATAGAAAGGTACTTGTTCATTACTCATCCACATGTTTAGTTGGACCTTGCTAACTGTTAGCTCGATTTAATGTCTGTGGCACACGTAACACTTAGTTTGGCCAGATGTTCGTAATGTACTGCAACATTTTACTCTTACCTCAATTGAAATGTGGCTATTTGATCACTTCGAGTCCAATTCACAAGCCAAAAAAGTCAGGACGACGTGAAAGTAAACCATTTGAAGCACCAAAACAAACGCGTTAAGACTCCCTGTCCGCCATGTTTTTCTGACAGTACGGTACGGGGCGAGGAGAGGGACAAATTTCATTTAGCAAGAACGAGACATTGTTTTCATGATAATAACACTAGTAATAACTACTATTTTTATAGTAGTAGTAGTAGTAGTAGTTATTAATGAATTAATCCCTGTGTTTTCTAACCAGTAGTCCATCTTTGTCACATTCCAAAGACATGCATGGTAGGTTACTTTAAAATACTAAATTCAGTCGTCCTTTTGTATGAATGTTTGTTAATTTATTTAAACATAAGGTGCCACAAAGTCAGCAAAATAGGAAGGCACTAAGCATGTAATATTTTATGAATACGAAGCAAAACCTTAAAATCTCATCTCAAGGAGGCCAGGAAAGAAGTAATATGAATGGCAGTCTTGCAGTAGCATTAATTTGTACTCACTGCAGGCATGGGGAATGGGAATATCAGAACATTTCAACTGATTTAACGAATTGCATGAACTTTGGTTTCTCATAGCAATTGTGTGGGTTAGTTCATTTTAAACGTATAGATGAGTATCATCAACATAACAGTGAATGTCATGACTACATATGAAATTTAAAAGTTGCAGTATGTAGAAAGTGAACAGTAGAGGGCCGAGTACCAAACCCTGCGGTGGAACTTGGCAAATAGAAAATATAACCAGGGTCAAAGGTCACATTGTTATGAAGTGCACAATGTGTCCACTGTCCTCTCTGAGAGATACAATCTAAACCAGGAAAGGGCCAAGTCTTTAATATTAACAATGCAATTTTCAACGTGATCTAGCGGTTTATTATCGTTAATGGCAGGGGCGTGGCGGCGATCGGAAATTTCCCGAACATCGAGTCCAATTTCCGGGGCCGGTCAGATTTAGGAACTGAGCAGGCCCATACTTTGCCCACCCCTACACAATGCAGTGTTATGAAACAGGAACATTGGAGGTAGTATGCAAGGGATGAGGCAAAGACGGGACACATGAAGCCAGTTATGTGTTAGTTGATAGATTTTGGTGGAAAGTTTCCCTTTATATTATATGCATTTTAATATTTCTGCCAATGTGCCAATCTATGGATCACTCGTCATTTTTATGCACCAAATGTGAAACCCCATAGACACAACCATAACGGGACAATTCTTGCTCAGTTATTTCCTTTATTCAAATGTTCAATTACAAAATCTGACAGTACAAAAGAAAAATCCCATTTCACCCTCCCCCCCAACATATACAACCACAATTCCTCATTTAACAGATGTTAAAGGAACAACTCATGAACACACACCAAAAGCAAAACACTAACAGACATCACACCAAGAACTGTTCAACCAAACTGGAAAAAGCAAAATATAGTATTCTTAATTTTTTCCCCCTAGTAACTAGAAGATTCAGGCAGTATTTTAATTTTTTTGTCATACAAAATATTTTGTTTTTGGCCATAAGCCAAATCATTCGGTTTGAATTTGTGAATTTCGGATAACCCAGAAGAGTGCTGTTTAAAGTGTTGCTGTTATTTGGACTACTATTTTCATTAGAAACAAATACCATTTGCAACAGCCATGAAACTTTTCACCTTGTGTAAGCCACGCTTAGACTGTGCATAACAAAAATATCAACATTCCTTTAGAAATACATGGAAAGGCACAATCTTTCCGAAAACCAGGTCTCAACCACATAAAAGCAGATACATCATTTTGACCAGCTTCAGAAAAGTTGGCTTGTATACAAAGGAGTATTAAGGCCATCCTGGAAAAGGGGAGTGGGGGCGGGTCCGGTCAGACAAAAAAACTGAATACAGTAATATGTTGTAATTTTACAAGAGTAAAGTCAGAATTCATACATTTACAAGAATAAAGACATAACAAAAAATAAGTTTGTTACAAGAATAAACCTTGTAATATTAACAAGTGAATTGAATAACAAGTGAACTGAACAGTGTTCACAAATGCAACCAACACAGTCTCGTTCTGCCATACATTAATCAGGCCATACTCACACGTGAAATATTTATGAAAAATACTTCAACTTGATAGAATAAACCCAACAACAGAGGCCATTTCAGTTTTCATTGTTTTCATTGTAACAAACAAGTTTCCCCCAGTTACAGAAAATAACTTGCTTACGAACAAATCAGTCTTACAAAACGTTTTTCCCCATTGAAATACAAGTACTACAGCTTTAATTTTGTCAAACTTTTATTTTTTTAATTCTGTGACTTTATTCTCATAGCATTAAAAAAAAAAAATCAGTTTGGCCGTAATACTCCACCATATTTTCCCACAAACATCTGAGAGCTAAATGTGGGAAAGGTATAATGCTGTTTTCATAAGCACTAAAGACAGTGACAACAGTTTTTCCTTCTTTTTTTTTGCGAGGTGGGGGGATAACAGGTAACTGATGGCACAACCAAAAAAAAAATAAAAATAACAAAAATAAAATAAAACTAACAAAAAAAGAAAAGACCAAAAAGTTAAAAACTGACACACAGTGTCACAGAAGCAAAGGTCGACACTTGAGCAGTGGACAGAAGTCACTGATCCCAGTCCCGTGGAGACAGTCATGTCTTGTAATGGCCATTTTGAGAGATCACAGTGAGGGAGAGCGAGGCAATGAACACACAATTTGGGGTGAATAAATGACCTTAATTAAAAAAAAAAAAAAAAAATAACACGCACACATACACACGCTCAGCACAAAATAACTGACTCTTGCAATAAATGTGTCCTTACCAATCAAAGTACTCTATTTATAAGACAGGACACAAGTGAGACAGGTATAAGAGAGCTTTACTTCTAATACCAAGGTAACCTCAATGACAAAACACGCTATGGTGACATCTACTTCTGTATTGTCAAACATTTAGTGAGAGGTAGCCCATGGTACCTTGTGCACGGACCATTTTTAGAAAACCGTTTATCCATGGCAGGCTCACTCATCTCTTCTGACGTAAACAGACAATTGCACAAACATACTAGCGGGTTGGGGGGAAAAGGGAATACTAACAGCAGCAATATGACCTGCAGCCGCAGGTTTCCCGAGCTTCAGATTCAGACAGGACAACTGTGTTTTACCATCAGATGTGCCATCAAATATAATGAGCCACTGGGAGCAAAAACAGTGGCATTTGATAAGGGATGTCATTGAATTTTACATATCTAGATAAAGGGTGAGAAATAGTTAAATTAATGGTGGTTGCTTGTCTTTTTATGACACTAGTTAATTCTAACCGTTTTAAAATCCATTAAAAGCAATCACAACCTAAATATACTACTCACCTAGACATCTTATACAGCTTTGCAGAAAACACCAGGTGGGTCATGTGACGTGGTGTTGGTCAGTGGTCACTTTGTGTCCCTGCCAGAGCAGTGTGATGCTACTCTGACAGGAACACAAAGCCAAAGGTCGCCGTGTACGTATGGATCTTACATTTTTAAGTAATCACTTCAGATAAATTCAAGTTTCATAAAGTTCCAGATTTTTCTACCAGAATAAAAGCGCCACAGCTGTAAAGGCTGACATAAGATTAAATTTGATATTTAGAAATGACGACTTCCAACAGTTCAGTCGCGGTAAATATCCAAATTGACATAAAATCTTCAAGTGGTTTAAGGGAATCGTCATAACAAGCATTCATTCATAAAACTCTTCCCAGCTTCCCTTCATAAGCCAAGTGGTGTTTTCTACACTGACTGCAATCATTTACAAAGGCGTATATTTCTCTTAAAGCGTTTTAAGTACCTAGTATCTCCCTTAAGCTTCACTGGAGTCCTCCCAGAGTCTGAGATGGGACATCTTCACCTGAATCACTTTTTGGGACACCATGAATAAACATGACATTTTGTCTGCCTGGGGACTGGAAGGAAGAAGAAAAAAAAAAGAGCCCTTTTTGTTGCACTTCCTTGTATTTAGGATTGGCTTGTACTAACTACAAAGCCATAGACCTCCAAGCTCAGCTCACTATGTTTTCAGCTCACTCCAATGCACCTGATCAGGATGTGGATCGGCGAGCGCTAGCTGCACAGGAGGTCGTCCAGGCCAAGTGAGGGCATCCTATCAAAGTCACAGGAGTCAAACAGGTCACTGATTCCCTGGTCGTCTCCCAATCCTAAAAGGTAGTCGTCTTGCTCCAGGAGAGGGGGCCCCAGGTTCAAGAAGGGCCCCAGCGATGAGGGCATCTGGTCTTCTGTTTGCTGGAGAAGACTGGTGTACGGGGACGAGATGGGTGAGAGGGTCGTGACGGACACAGTGATGGGGGGGCCATCGGATGTGGTCGGGACGGTGGGATCTGTAGCAGATAAGAAAGTCATTCATTTAGAATCAGTTTGATTGAAGCTAAATACAAATGCTAGCCTACTTGCACAAAAGTTATACTCCAGAAGGCTGTTCATATACTAAACGGTAAGGTATTTTACCATTACTCTGTTACGACTGAGGATGTTTGAAACCACTTTTTTTTCCTCCCCAGACCGATACCAATATAATAAGTCCATATACCAATATAGCATTTTTCCTTAAAGCTACATGAAATTAATGGCAATTTTATGTTCTTCTAATTCTAATTCCTAGCTCAGGAT
Source organism: Leptonotus elevatus (assembly GCF_054856555.1). NCBI lineage: Eukaryota > Metazoa > Chordata > Actinopteri > Syngnathiformes > Syngnathidae > Leptonotus > Leptonotus elevatus. Next base: position 12,628,489 of record NC_141244.1, read on the forward strand.
TGTAAAACTGTCACACAAGGGTGGCCGATACTGCCTATTGGTTAGATAAATACAGCATTCTCACAGCACTACAAAGGGAGGCGGCAGAATATTTAGTACTGATCTTATATTGGTTCTGTAGATTTGGCAAGTGGTCGTCATGCTTTACTAATGACAACTACTTTAACTCTTTCATTGCCATTGACGACTATAGACGTAAAAAATTCATGTGAACTAGTTCTATTTGTTTAACAATTTTTCTTTCGATTTTTTATGAAAACCTATATTTTTTTTTTATTGTACATTAATAACAGATATAAAATTATCATGCGATTAATTACGATTAAACGCCCCTTGTTTATTGTATTTATTTATTTATTTTTTAAATTAGGCCAGTCAGGCGAGTACTTTATTTTTTTTTTAATTATAATTAATCACATGACTTCACTAGTTAACTAACGATTAAATCACAAATTTCATGACGGTTCTAAATTTACAATATTTTTTTTCCTAGGTTTTCATAGTCTTTAGGAAAAGTGTGTTTTTTTTAAAAAAACGAATAGAAATAGTTCAAATGAATTTTTGACGTCTACAGCCATCAATGGCAGTGAATGAGTTAAATAGGTTTAACAATAGGTGACCAGTTCATGACTACTTTGAACGAGAAGAAGAAACATTATTACTGTAACTCCACAAAACTACAAACGCATAGTTGACCAGTGAATTGTGTTTTTTTTTGTTCTTCTTTCTATGACGCACAAGCCTGAAAACACACTAAGAGTGTAAGCGCCTAATTTACTAAGATCCCCAAAAAGTGGATAGTAAGTGTGCTCGTTCTCATTTTGCAAACACGCAGGCTTTTATTTTTGAGGGGAATTTAGCAGACCTTGAAGGACTTTGAGGAACGGCGAGTTCCCGTTGATGTCCATGCCGCCATTTTTCACCGGACTACTGTGGTCATTCTCGTCTGGACACAACAGAACCTCAATAGGACCTCTGGTGCTGGTCAAGTGGATGGATAAACTCTGGGGAAAGAAAGACTCCATTTAAAATGCAACGAAAAGAGCTGAGATGGATTTTTAGTCAGTAATGCGGCTGATTTAAAGAAGGAACACTAACATTGTAAAACGTTGTAAAACAGTTATCTACCTATTGCCCAAGACTCCAACGTTCACTATGTAACCTGCTCTCACTAAAAAAAAGTTTTACTTTGATCCAATGTTCTTAAAGCTTACAACTTACTACATTCAAGACTTTTGAATTTAATTTGAAATCAAATTTAATGACTAACTTCCCAATGTGCTGAGTATGAATATATATATATACACTTGTGTTAGCATAAGGCTTTTGAAAAATGGATATAAAACACTTTAATGCAAATTATTTTTAGATTTGCGGATTCAATGCTCTTTAAGATTTTTTTTAAGGATCCGCACGAACCCTGTTGATCAGTCGTAAAAAGCCTGACAAAATAAAAATAAAAATTCTCTGTGAAATTACAAACTTTATATTTCAGGTCAAATCATTTCTAGTACAGCTCATCCAGTGTGTGCTGTAGCAAGCGTTATCTATGAAAATCCTTACCAGGGGTCTACAATAAATGGTGGCCTGGGGCTACAAGGTTACCCGAAGTTCACTGATGCAAATTTCATAAATATGATTAAATCAATAGTTCTTGCTTTTATTATCTTTTTACTGCACACTTCTTTTTTGCACTTCAGGTTAAATCTTCCCATAAGGAAGGGCTTGAACAAAATATTAAGGCCAGAAAATAGTGTCAAATGTTGAATATTTATTTTATAAATGTATATATACAAAAAAAAAAAAAAAAAGAAGCTCTACACAGAAGTAGCATTTTCTTAAAATACTTAAATAATACAGTATAAAGACCAAATTTATTAGGGGTGTTAAAAAAAATCAATTTGGCAATATATCGCGATATTACAGAGCACAATTCTCGAATCGATTGGCCGAATCTATATTTAAACAATTTTGATGGAAATTTTCAACAAGACGTCTTACTTAGGGTTAGGGTTCACACTTTAAGCATGGAAGAATGTTATATTAATGGAACATTAAGCCTTAATATTTTATTTCAGTGCTGTTCAAACATGAAACAGACAGACAACTGGTTTGTTAAATGCAGTGGCTCAGTTATAAGCCCGAAGTTTCAGATAAATAAATAAATGTTCATACAAATCTTACAGTGTACATGTACAAGTTTACTGATTAGTATTTCCCAAATTTAAGTTTAAAAAAAAAAAATTGCAATAATCAATTTATAGATTTGTATCGGGATTAATCGAATTGGGACCTATGAATCGTGATACGGATCGAATCGCCGGGTACTACACAATTCACACCCCTACAATTTATTAAATCTTTGAAACTCCGATTCTAATATCATGAATATAAAGAGTCAGTGGCGGTTCTAGCAGGACACCCACAACAAAAGGGTTCACAATTTATAAATATCCAGTTGGGCATACCGACAAGATTTACCAAGGCAATAATGGTATCCGCATACCATCTGAACACGTACCTCATCAGGATCTGGTACTTCGAGCTTGGTGTCCGTGGGCGCTTTGACAACAATAACAGTCTGATCATGAAGGGTTCCCAGATGCTTGATGTCTTCATATGTGACATATGCAAATGTAGTCAACTGGTCAAAGAAAATGTCAACATTTTACACTATAACTTGGACAATTGTTATGTTGAAACTGACATGCTAGTTAAATTTGTTTTGCGCCAGCCATCGTGGGAAAAAAAAAATCACAGCGGAATGTACAAAAAGAGGATGCCTCCATTATTCTATCGAGACAAGGCCAAACCACACCGTTTGATGAGTATGCACATGGTAACATGCACGTGCTCTGGCAACAGGCCTTCATACTGCAAGTGCAGACCCGCAGTCCACACCTAAAAACAATGCGACGCACCAGATAGCGGAAAATTGCAGCTAGTAATTTAGCAAAAATTGATACATTAACTATTTTTAACAATTCCCAAAGCGAAAGACAAGCCAAAAACGTTTTTGTGCCCCCACTAGTCTAAACACAGTATTCTGATTAATATTGCATTTGGAGAATAAGAAAAAGGTAACAAATCCATCCATTTTCAGCCATTCAAGGATGGCATGTTGAGCACATTACTGCAAAGATGTTTTTTTATTTTTTACTTGACTTCCTCTTTGAGTGCTGTTTCTTGTGGCAATGTTTGCGCAGAGAGAAAACACTTCGTTGGTGATGACCGGACTTTTTAAGATCACAGCACCAACTCTCAGGGAAAAAAAAAAAGGATATTTCTCATTGCTCGGTGACTCGCTCATGTGCTTCGCGTCCAGGCTGCATCTCTGGATGAGCTGCTCAAGTTTCTGCTCTTCTTCTGCCAGCGCAGACACTTCTGCTGTCAGTCTTTGTCTCTGGTTCAGTGACCCCTCAACCTCCAACAGACTACAACCCCTGTGATTGCAGAAGGGTCAAGCAACGCGTTTCTGCTGCAGTCGTGGTGTCGAATATACGAGAGGGGAAAATGAACAGAATTATAAAGAGGCGGCGTGCCAACTTACATCCATTGAATGTTGTTCTTTGATTTCTTCTTGATTAGGTGAATGCCCTCTAGTACATTCGTAATGTCATACAGCCTTCTTTTCTGCACCTAAAATCAGAAGGAACATCATTTGAATGCTTGGAAGACACCAACATTTCAAAAACATGCACCAGCAAAGATCAATTGCAAAATACATATTTAATAATCGTTTATAATGCGTTAACATTTTCTTAATTCTACGGCCAGTAGAGAATCTACCATACCTTCAATCCGCAGCGCCTCGGTATGAGGCGCAAATTACCTGCAAAGTTTCTGCAGCAAGGTTAAGGTCCAAAACTCCATCAACAGACTGAGCGAGCAGGTCCACAAACTTCTTCGTCAGGAGGCCCAAGGATGTGTCGTACCGCGTCCTCTCTGGTGGAGACTTGGGCGCTACAACCAAAGAGGAACACAACGTATTAAACGCATACTTTATTATACAGACACTAAAAATGTTAAAGTGACAAGCCGGTAGTCAATAAAGATGAAATATGTTTATATTTGACTTGAGTGCAATTTAATTCTCAATAGCAACAAACACGGGACCTATTACAAAGAGGGGGGAAAACAATAGCATAAAAGGGATACTCAGTTGATAATAAAGTCTGTAATTAACCATAGTAAACATGAACATTAAACAATTACACAACAGTTGCCATTCATACAACATAAGTCATAAATTCCTGCGAGTACATCAGTTTTGTGCTCAATTAAACTGGCCCAGATTTCACACAGATTAAATTAATTTGTGTCTAATTTTAGACCCGAGCATCATTATTTCAGCATTCATATTTTAGTGACAGTTTCCTTTGGTGGCGTGCCATGAGATTTGTCAAATGAAAAATGGATACCTTGCCTCAATAAAGATATGAAAATGTACCCCAACGGGCATCTTCTAAACATACATCTTTAACATTTATATTAGAACAGGATAATCCTCAATATCTGTCACCAGATCACCTTAGTGAGAAACTACAAGAGTAAATCAAATCTCTACTGGACACTACCTGTCAAAAAACAACAACAAAAAAGACCAATTGTTCTGCAAACAAAGATCTCCGACGGGGAGAGTAAAAAATAAAATGTTAATAGTAGTATTTTATATAATGCCATTGTCTGTGCACTAAGAAAGTGTTTTTTTTTGGGGCCGCAGGCCACATCACCACAGTCTTGCTCTTTACTCGCCAAACTTGACAACCCAAAAATAAAAATCTAAAAAAAGTTTGGCGCCTAGCGAACGAACAGAGAAATATATTTTGTAAAGGAACATGGCATCATCCATAAAGATTACTGGAAGAAAACAGCAGATCAAATTTGGTTTTAGTCTAAGCTAGTCTTAAAGTGTCAAACCTGAACAACTAAGGCTCAAATTTAATTCTGCATTTTTTTTGTACAAAAAGGTCTTACTTTTTGGTGTTTTTAAATATGCTCCATTCACTAATGCAGCGCTTCCTCTGCCTCTTGGGGTCCTTGATGGTTCCGACTGGTACTGGTGGTCTGAATCGTCGAGAGCTAGCCGCCTTTTGGCCTACAGGGAGAATGTGAAATAGAAAATTGTCAGAGGATGTGATTTGGAAATGTGGAATTATTCCAATGAGGTGGGGGGTGTTCTAAAATGAGAAATGAGGCAATGGCTGTCTATGAGTAGTGTGCTAATATGTGTGACAATGTGATTCTCATTTCAGTAAAGACAATTCAAGTGAGTACTACTGAAGCTCTGTGTGTAATAATTCAAACATTAACATGTACTGTTGGACTGAGTGCCCTTACAAATGCTTGTCTGATTTCATGTCCCATTGTCAATTTTTAGACAATTCCATGTTAACCATACTACAATTACTTGAAGCCTTGAATCTTTTCTAGTAGTATCATCTCAGCTTGAAAGCATCATTACTTCACTAAGCTCACTTCTTTGTCTGGTCAAATTTCCCTCACACGAAAAACTAAGTATCTAACGGTAGTCAGATTTTTCTTTTAACTGTCAAATGCATATAACCAAAATATATCCTCGAACTTTGCAAACCATCATTGCTGTTATGTTTATCACCATTTCAAGGCCTAGTGACTTTCCATGGAGCCCCCCAAACTTTTCTTCCTACAATAGCTCCACTTGTGTGTTTTGGAGGGCAATGCAGTAACACCAGTATTCCAAAGCTGCATCCCATCTTAAAAAGTCTCATACAGGAAACATCCATTTTAATCACACCTCAACACATCTTGCGAATTTATATTCAGACTAGTCAGTGAGTACTACGTCCCCTGTTGACAGTCTAAATGTCAGCCATTTTATACCAGCAAGTAGCTCCCCTCACCCCATCTGCTCATGGCTCTGGCCTCACATACACGAGTTTAGCTCGCGAAATTAACAGTTTAGAACACAAACAGTTACAATAACCAACACCCGAATAAAGCTTACACTTTATTCGTGTGGTTTATACAGGCTGGAAGTACAGGAAATGTGCAAAGTAGCACGAAGGGGCAACAAACTCGAGTTTCACTATGAAAGGCATCATCACGTTGCACTTTATTCAGTGGAGTCGGAAAATATACACTTGTTCGAACTTGTTAAATCGCCTTGGAAAACGAAGAATTTCTCTCCGCCTCGTCAACATTGCTACTAGCCGTGACAGCTAACTCATTTTCATGCTTCAATCCAACTTGCATCTTAATCGACGATATGACGCTGTCGACTGGTAACAAAATTGAGGTGAAGCCAAAGTGCTGTCAAGAACGACAACATTAAGTACAAATATACGGACAAAAACCAAAAGGGTAAAAGTGTACAGGCGTGGAACAAAATTGCCCGATTTCTCCCCCAACCCCCCAAATTTAAAGACTAAGAGAAGCAGCCACTAGGCCACCGCTAACGTTGCTCATCTCTTACCAATGTTTCCATCTGGCTGCAAGGCTGAGGCGAACTCAAAAGCATCATGAAGTTAGCATAAGGAGCAGTTTGCACACCCGTGAACGTCGTGTTAACATTAAGCCATTTTAAAACAGTCGTTCTCTTCTCTAGATTCGCCTGAACCCAACAGGGGTCCAACTTGGACAACTTAGCTAGTGGTAGTTAGTTAGCTGGCTGGCTAAAGCTGGGTCGTGGGACCGGCTAAGTGGCTAGCAGCTAGCTGCCAGAACAACAAGCTCGGCTAACCTTAGCAGGCTAGCGTTGTGTCATGTTTCAGGGTGTTAATCGCACATAAAATGCATTCAAACGTGTTCTTTGGCAAGATTACCGGCGGTCTTCCTACTGAGGGTCGATGTCCTGTTCCATTTGCTGTAGCTTGTTGAGGAGTTGTGTAAATATTGTTTATCGGGGGCTCGGATAAACACACATTTGAGGTCTGTGTAACGTTGCAAGGCGGCGGTGTCGTTATTATTTGGATATAAGTAGCGTTGCCTTGAGTGGGGTTTAAACGATCCGAGAGCGCTGTCAAAATGATATTATTATCGAGATGAGAGCCCCCAACGCCCGCTAAAATCACTTTGTCCGGAGCCGAAGAGATCCCTCTTCTCATCTTGTTCTCGGGTAGCCCCCTTTTCTTGTCTCGACACTTTCAAGCCGCTCTGCTTGCTAATCCACCGCAATAGTTACAAAAATAATCAGACCGAAGCAAAGATAAAAGTCTGAATCATCGACTTTCGAAAAGTATTTGTCCTCGTGTACGTGCATTTAGGCAGATGCAATGGATTAAAAAGTAGCGTAACTCTCGTTTCCCCCGTCGAGAAATGGCTTCAGGAAACGGCCTGATGAATGAAGGGATACGGTTTACGCGCTCAAGAGCCCTCCCGCGAAACTCAGATTTCCCGGGAAGATTTCAAACGAAATTTACATGCCGTGTGCTATTGGGTGTTCAGATAGCAGTCTCCGCCCTATTTTGGGCGATTCTGCCCAATGACATCGTGGGATTCTCTGTGACACGTGCTCATTGGCAGTTGTAAACAGCCGACGTCACTTATCACGCGTGCAGTAATCCCCAATTTGGACGCTAGATGACACCGGCAACTACAAAACATTATGCTAGTGCAGTTTGTGATTATAAACACTCTTAAACTCGATATGCTTTTATAAATACAATTATACGAGTTATTGGGATGCTCTTTATATTTGAAATTGTGCGAAGGTGGAGGACCTAAAACAAACTGTCATAAAGCAGATACAATTAAAAATATAAAATGTCCCCTAATTGAAGTTGCAATTGAGAACGTTCATTCCATTTGGTACGCTTTTGTATACTCTAACTTTCACCCAAAGGTGTAAAAGGCCCACATTCTATACAAACAGCAAGTACATATTTGAGTTCACTATAGAATATATCAGGAGCAGAGATATGGTGGTGGTGGCCACACCTTGATACACATTCAACATGGCCAAGAAGTCATTATCACACCATCCAAAGTCAGTGTTGCATGAAATAATCGATTGATAATTGATCACCCTGATTGCTTTATCCTCTCATTTACCGTTCAACTCACTCTCTCCATCACCAAAACTCCATTTATAATCTCATTTTGGAATATGAAGAATATCAACACTGACGATCAACTGCAATTATTGACTCCTCCCCTCTTTCCAACATACACAGTTTCTCCAGCCCTGATGATCTGGTCACACATTACAATACTGGACTTCATAACATCTTGAACACCCTCGCTCCACACAAAAAAAACGGCCTGTTTCTTTCTCGCTCTCTGCTCCTTGGTTCACCCCCGATCTCCGTCTCCTGAAATCAAAAGCTCGACAACTGGAACGCCTCTACAGAAAAAACGGACTGACCATTCACAAAGAAATGTATGCTAATCACATCTCACATTATAAGGACTCCATTACCAACAGCAGCACTAACTATATTCCAAGATAATCACTGACAATAATGGAAATGCTAAGTCCTATGTTTGCTGTTTTCAACAATATCACCCATATCCAGGACTTCCTCCCTCCTCACTTATGCACAACCGCCTTATGCAACTCCATCTTGTCATTTTTCCATGATAAAATTAAGGACATTCATAACAACCTTGGTTCGAGCCATCAACCGACCTTCTCAGCTGACTTTCACCCATCCACACGCCATCCACCTCTCAACTGAACCCACACAACTTGTCAAAGACAGCCTCCCCTCCTTTATCCCCCTTATTTCGGCCATCATTCACTCCTCCCTCACCAGTGGAACTGTACCAAAATCATTCAAAACTGCTGCCGTTACTCCCATCTTGAAAAAAAAAAAACAATTTCAACAACTACCGTCCTATCTCAAACCTTCCCTTCATATCCCAAATCCTTGAAAAATCAGTTGCCGCTCAACTCCATTCCCACTTATCTTCCAATCATCTGTATGAACATTTCCAGTCCGGTTTCCGCCCACTCCATAGCATCGAAACAGCCCTCAACAAAATCACAGATGACCTTCTCATGGTAGCTGATTCTGGACTCCTCACCATCTCAGTTTACACACAACAGCTCAGGCTCTTTTCCTGACAGAGAGGTGAAGCAGCTTATGTAGCCCGGGGATCAGACCGCCAAGGTTCATACCTCTGGCCACCCCTCAGCTCTTTATGCACCTGACCACCTTGACCCTCTTTTTTGAGCTATGCTGGGTCACATGGGTGCAGGCCTGGGCACCCGGCATTCACCAACCAGCTCCATCTCCAATTGACTCGTGTCTGGGCGAAATAAAATACGTTTTAAAAGTAAAGCATCCATCAATACGACCCATTGCATATGTATTGTTCGATAATACTGTATACAGCATTTGACAAGAATGTTCTGCAATACCGTTCTATTACAGAGGTATGGTTTCATAGTATTTTAGTAGCTAGGCTGGTAGTTGATTTTAAAGTAAGTTAAAACACAAGAATGAGGACAAATTAAGATTCGTCTTAAAACAATATTGAGGTCTAATAGTGACTGTTTTCACTATTTATGTTTATTGTTCACAAAATATTGTTTTACAGCATTATTTATCCTGTGCATTTGTCTCAAAATAAATACATTTGACATTCATCCAGGCTGCTCGTGTTAATAACGACAAACTACTCTCAAGAATTGGAACAAAGACTTGGCTTAAAACAATATTGAGATATAATAGTGCTGTTTTTCAAAAAAATGTGGTTCATTGTTTACTAATTATTGTTTTTACAACATTATTTATACTGCATTTTTTGTCTCATGAATGATTAATACATTTATATTACATTAATTAATTATTTTCTCTACTACTACTACTACTACTACTAATAATAATAATAATAAAAAGTGAATATGTAGAGCAGTTTTTCTCAAATGGGTGTACGTTTACCCCTGGGAATACGCAAGATAATGGGTCTTGTTAAAAAATAATAAAATAAAATAAAAGAATACAAAATAAAATAAAAGTTTACTTTGTACAAATTGTACCATATAGCTTACTAGAGGATACAGTATGTAGAGTTTTTCTGAGAAATATAGATATTGGTTGATTCCATCTGGTGATTTTATTGATGGCACTTGATATATTTGATATATATATTTTTTATTGTGAGCAACTTCAAATGACTGATTTTTCTTTCATGTTACCATTTCTAAAACAGGTCGTTTTCTGGACTACTACTATTACAAAAAAAATTGAATATAGAGAGCTGTTTTTCTCAAACGGGTGTACGTTTACCCCTGGGGGTACGCAAGATAATGGGTCTTGTTAAAAGGTAATAAAATAAAAATACAATAATACAAAAATAACATTAAATAAAATAAAAGTTTAATTTGTACAAATTGTACCACATAGCTTACTAGAGGATACCGTATGTAGTTTTTCTGAGAGATATAGATATTAGTTGATTCCACCGGATGATTTTATTGATGGCACTTGATATATCATGTTCATCAAGGTAAAGAATATTAAATATTTTAAAAACAGGAAATTGACAAGCAACAGTCGAATACACTTACAATTTGAAACAGCAGACGTTTATTTTTAAAGATTCAGGCGGAAGTAGTGCTCATCTTCACTCTGCCGCTGTCAGACACCAGCAACATGTCAGTTGTAGTTGAGGAGTGAATGAGTGAAGGGCGGTGAAGGAGGAAGGAGCAGGAGGAAGGAGCAGGAGGATACCGGGCTGTGAACTGGTTTGACTTGTCACGGGATCTATTACTGACGGAGCGATGCATTTTAGTTAACCAAGGTAGTTCCTGCCTCGTTTGAAAAGGGCAAAAAGGACGGGTATAGTAGTGTAGACACAAGTTGTTTATGATGGGCGAGCTGGTGGACAATGTGTTTCAAACCACTGGTTCTCAGTGGCTGCTGCCTGTCAGTGACTATTTTGGATTTCCTCTTACAGTGGTAAGAACACGAACTAATACAGTACAGTTTATCCAGTCATATTAGTTTGTATCTCACCACACGTTTGTTTGTTTAGAAAGACGCGTTGCCGTGACTTACTGTAAATAATCTCGCACCAGCAAACAAATATGTCACAAAAATATGAATGCATAAGGTCTTGTCTTAGCTTGCTTACAAATGGACGTACTCTGTGTGAAATCTGCACCCGTGTAATTGGAAACAAAGCTGATTTACTCGAAGTCACAGGAAGTCATTTCTGATGAAAGAATGACAACAGGTGGACGCTCCGGTTTATTATTGCACCTTCTAAACTGGCATAATTTTTACAAGACGTGTTCTTTCTAGAAAACACGAAGGATAAGGCGTAACGCATTGATTTTTAATGCGATACAAATGAAACTATAAGTCATTTTGAATAGCACAACAATTAAACAAAACATAGAAGTGAAGGAGATGGTCCCTGTTCAGTCACCATGTTTCCCCAAATTGCCAATATATTTATAAATTATGCCAGGGTAAGTAAACTGTAAATTAATAAATTCATGTGTAAATTAATTTTAATAAGCCGGCGTTTAGAAATGCTGGTTTTGCTGCACCAAACCCACAGCAGCTCACTTTATGTGGTTTTGTTAATTAAAATTAAATGGCAAATTATCCCTCTGTTAGTAAGTAGTACAAAGAGTGAGCGTATACGCAGCCCATGCTACAGACTTACGCCGAAAAAGATACATGTTGGGTTTGTTGAAGACTTTAAATTGGGTCACGGAACCCTACAAGTTTCCTGTGCATATTAACTGAGCACTTCTTTATTGAAAAATAAATATGATTGTTTTCAAATTCAAGACATAGTTTTAAGGTTTACTGGTAACCACAAAGGCCCCAAATTGAACCTTGTGGAACACCATACGTTTCCTTTTCATGTTGCACATATTCGTCCGACCACATACAGTACTTAACTCATTCGCTGCCATTGACAGCAATAGACGTCAAACAATTATTGTAACAATTTCTATTAGTTTAACATTTTTTTCCATTTTTGTTAACAAGAGTATGAAAGCCTAGAATTTCTTTTTGTACATTTAGAACAGATATAAAATTTGTTATTAATCGTGAGTCATGCCAATATTTGCAATTACAAATGGTAATCACCTGCTGAGCCTAATTTTTTATCTTAAAAAAAAAATAAATATATATATATATATATATATATATATTTTTTTTAAGAAAATATTCTTAAAAATTAGGGGTGTCAGGCAATATTTTTTTTTAAATCCTAATTAATCACATGACTTCACTAATTAACTCACGATTATTCACACATTTTAAATCTGTTCTAACACAATAAAAAAATAAGTGGGAAAAAAAATGTTGAACTAATAGAAATAGTTCAAATGAAATTTTGACGTCTATAGCCGTCAATGGCAGTGAATGAGTTAATATGAAGTGATAACAATAATAAAGAAATCACACAATATGAACATTCTTCAAACAAACCATTAAAAAAAAACAAATATATGTGCCACTCAGGTGAACTTTTTGGCGTGCCAGCTGTTTGCTCTGTTGTCTGCCTTCTGGTTTCGTCTCTACCTCAGCCCTCAACAGAGCAACATCCTGGTGAGGCACGCGGTGGCCACTCTGCTTGGCGTCACCTTCATCATCTTCTGCTTTGGATGGTACGGTATTAGGATCCTCCACACCATGCTCACCCACTTGAACTGGAAAGAAGTTCATACAGTATGTTATACTATCCACAGCGGTTGACCTATAAATAGAGTACTTCACCTTTTAGGCACTAGTCCAGTGCAGTTGGCATGAAAGTTCTTAGAGTCTAGCAGGAGATGAATATTAGGGTATCAGGGGGAATTGGTGCTTTCTGATGGTCCTTTAAGCGAATAAGGAAGCAGCACAGGTGTTAATGAACTGTAGCTCGTATTACATGTGTCCCTCTCTGCAGGTACTCCATTCACCTCCTGGTAATGGTGCTTGCAAACTACCTTCTTATCATCCAAGCTGACATCAGCAATGTACACAGGTAAATTTTCTTTGTGAGTTACTTTCATTTCAATGAATGACACACTTTGGTCATGTCACACATTTGGTGCATTTTTTGTCTTTGGAGATTCTTATTGGTTCAGTACAAAATCAATATCAAAAATATGTTTTGTTTATGTTTTGGAAATCTTATGGGGAGTAGCTAAACAGGTGGGCTGAATGATTAGAAACTAGAGTTAATATAATCCAAACTATTCTGAGTTCCGTTCTAATATTTTCAGATTATGATTAGGATATTTATATCCATGTGCACATAGATTTTGGTAACAATTCATCATAGTTTTTGTACATTAGGCCAGTGGTCCCAGCTTCTTCTTCTTTTTATTTGCGAACCCCCAAAGCCTTTTTTGAGTATCCCCACACAAATGTGTGTTGATGGTTCTCCAAAAGTGGAATGTAACACAACTGATTATTAAATTATCATTATATTTTATTTCCTTTGAACATTTAATTATTATGCATTATTTTTAACTCAAACATAGAAAATAAATAAGTACAAGAGCATACATAAAAAAACACTAATCAAAATAAAGAATAAACCTGCCTTATAGATACATCAACTCTTTTAACGGTTAACACGAATCCCATTTAAATCGGCATTTAAATCTGGTAAATTTGGTAGAGAAGATATAGTTTAAGTATCGTGTTAAATGTAAATAGACAAACAAATTAATAAATGTTATAATATTCTTTTTCTATTGTAATCACTGGTCAGCGATTTTTAGAACAGACCGGCTACTCGTGTTGCCCTGTTGGTTTATTTTTTAAATGTATTTATTCATAAGAATAATTCATTTTAACAGCAGAAACATATTTTTCACGGAGGAGGCTTCTCCTCCACGCATAACACACCTTTTCCTTATCCTCTCTTTGAATTGTTTAATTGGAGGAAAAATACTTGTTTACGCAAATCTGCAAGTCCTGCTGCTTAGATGTAACCACACACATAAAAAAAAGACAGCCGGTAATTATAGATTATTGGCCCATACCTAAATGAGATTTAAGATGACAATAAATTATTGAATGTTGAAATGTGCTCACGTATCCCCTGGTTGGGAAATCCTGCATTAAGCCCCGTAATGTTTTTTTCTCTACGAGGCAACCAGGAGGGCGATCTTACAACGTGAATAAAATAAAAAATATTGCAAGTTTTTTTGTCTTTTTTCCCTTTGCATTATTTCTTGAAGGAAGATAATGAAACCTGAGGAGTGCCATCTAAATCAGATGACAATACTTGATGACGCCATACGGTATTTTTAAGCACAATAGACCAGGAAACAAGTCAAAAATGTACAGTATCATTTTGCAACACGTGCATTCACAGTGATTACGGGAATTCGTACAAAATGTCCAATATGGACGCATATAGGGTATGTCGATATTTTGATATTTAATCGACTTCAACCGGAATCTGATGCCGTTAATATTTGCCTTTTCCATCTTATTACACACTGCCTAATAGAATGATGGAAAATTAATTTTGATTTGTGTGTTCCTTTAATAAAATTGACGGCTCTTCAAATGCCTGAAAATTGGAAAATAAATTAAAACACTGAATATTAATTCACTATATGTGTATTTTGCATTCCTTCTTGATAACATTTGTAAAAATATTTTGGAAGTGGAAAATCGGAATTTGTATTTACAACAAAATTGCTTTAGTCACCACTTAACTTACTGTTTTATTGTTTTGAAGCACTACATTTACCTACCCTGGAATCATTTTCATAGGTAAACGCCGCGGTGAGAAGAGAAGTCTTTCTCGCGCGCGCGCACACGCACACTGCTCCACTTGCAAAGCTACTCGGAATAAATGACTGGATTGGCTGAGTCATGTCATGGGGGGTGGAGTTACATCTTTGTGTGTTTCCTGTGTGCATATTGTATTTTTTATACTGTCGTAACTAGAAAAGCTAGGATTAGAATACGACTTGGGTAAATCCTCCAAAACCATATCAATAACACATTTATTTCGATCAATGTAATATAAGGGTCCGTATAGGAAGGGGTCTGAGTTGAGATGCAGACCAGAGTCAGCCTGTTAAGCAAATTTACATCAAGTTATGTAGGTTAAATATTTTGGCGTGTGGTTGAACCTGTATATACAACTGAATACAGTTGGTGCATGAAAACAAATCACAGCTCTGCAGGTTGAAAGGAATGCAGGTTTGTCGTCTAGATCGGTTTTGGATAGAATGGGATCTTTTGTCTCTCGACCAGACTGACCAGTCTGCCGGGCAACAGACTGACAGGCGGGCCAGCAATGATGCAACCGCAGCAAATCATAAATCATGTCATGATAGTGACTAAGTAGTTAATTGACTCGAAACACATTCCAGTGCTTTGGATAGTCGCCCTGTTGAAATGCAGCCTGAGTGACGAAACTGCTGATTGAATGTTTGGAAAAGTCAGCCTGACGGGCAATTCTGTTGAATCAAAATAACAGTGGAATTGTGCGCGTGTAATGTGTGTCTATATGTTTCAAGGGCATATTTAACTCTTTGCAACTTCTTTTACAATTTGCGTTTGGCTTTTCACACATATTCCTATTTCAGGAATGAGACCAAACAAGTCAGGTCCAGTTTTTTTGTGAAACTTTTGCGAATGGAGGAGGAGAAAATTGCCATCTGATTTGAGATTGTTCTGTACTGTTCAGTAGGTACTGCAGAGCTGTGTAAACTGTGTCTCAGTTTAAACATCCCTTACCAAAAAGTAGTATACCTTAAGTACATAATATAGAGTATACCTAAGTATACCTAAGTTTATTTTTCGAGTATACTTATTCTTGTACTAATAGTACACTTTAAGTAAACTCCTTGGGACTAAATTGGAACATTTTAGTACACTTAAAAGTGTACTTAGGTATTTTATAAATAGAGCTGTTTTTTCATCAGATTATTCACATTTTAGAATTTTGCTTAATCTCCATTAATCACTTAATAAAAAAAGGCTTATTTTATCCCAAAAAAATTCCCGTTAAATTTGAAGAGCACTGTTAATTATTTTGACATTTAATGTTATGAGGACGCCACTGCACACACTCATCCTCCTCTTTTTCTAATCAATGAATTACTTGCATAATTTAAAATGGGGGAAAAAAATGACCCCAGTATTTTGACATGAACAAATATTATAAATGTCATACGCAAACATGTATTAAATGCTTTACTTTAATGCATGTAATGATGTTTATTGCTCAAACAACCTGTGCTACCTTAAACGTAGCCATTTGCTCTCATGCTAAAGGATCATCTATGGTCAAAATTAATAGTGCGATTAATCTGCGTTAATTCATGATTAATGCAATATTTTTTGTGATTAATTAATCAGTTAATGCTTTAACTTTGACAGCACTAATTATAAAGTATATTAATAAGCATACTTTCTAGTATATTTACGTACACTATTAAGTATACTGTGGTACACTTATGTCCACAGTTTAGTTGACAGCAAAAAAGCCCAGTGATGAATTGACAGGGACCGAACCAGCGAAATTTGGTACTAAAGGTAGCGACATTAACCTCTAGGCTATCCAGCCACATGATCTTTGGGGCTTTATAAATGAATGTTACCTAAAATTTTGGTTTCTTAGCTATGTAAACTTTTAATATATGTTTTAGTATACTTACAAGTACACTTAACATTTACTTGGTGGAGTATACTTCCAAAAAGTACAAGGAAAGTAAACTGGAACTATACTGTCCTAATTTTGAGTATACTTCAAGCGGACTTAAATAAGCTTCTTTTTGGTAAGGGATACCAAATTATGCATATCTTTGCACAGGTCCAGTGGACACTGTGGATTCATTGCACACTCAGCAAAAAAAATGTTGCCGTCACATTTTTCATGTACGCATGGTCAATATTTGACAGAATTTAAATGACCTTGTAATCTTGAGGTTTTGTTGGAAGCATTTGCTCATTTGAGCTGGAACTATTTGTGTGCATTCGGTGTAGAAAACATTTGAGCTTGTAATTAATTGGCTCATGGAGTTCTCATGAGAACAAATGTCTTACTACCTCATCATCAAAGTTGGTAAGAAATGGTAGATTTCGGACCTCTCACAAGAACATCTTTCTTTTTCTCCCTAAGGTATTCCATGGCGATGGCGATGGGATACCTGACCGTGTGCCATGTGAGCAGAGTCTTGATCTTTAAATATGAAATACTGTCCACTGACTTCTCCGGGTGAGAAAACTGTCTTTGCCCATTAGTAATTTCACTTCACACGTTATCAGTTAACTTTTCTGCAATGTACCCTGCATGCTTACACACCTGTGACACTGCCTTCAGTAAATACAGTGCTGCTGATTAACAAGAGGCGGTGTGTGTGGGTGTGTGTGTGTGTGTGGGGGGTGTGTGTGTGTGTGTGTGTGTGTGTGTGTGTGTGTGTGTGTGTGTGTGCGCCGCCTGTTAACTGGTACTTTGTTAGGTTAAGAAACCAACGTTACATGGGAGGGATTTTTATCCCATTGGCAGTTGTGCCTTATTTTGTTGTAGGAATTTTCTAGTCTTAACGTTCAAATTTCAAGAAAGTCCCAAGTTTTCCCAAGTATTTGTATATTAGTTAGCTGTACACATTATTTATCATTTTTATTTCTCAATGACCCCAAACCAATGTCCTTATTGTCTTTTACTTTACAATTAAACAAAGAGTCTGCATGAAGCTGAGTTAATGTTTGACCAGCTATAGTGAAGTTAACATACATAGCTTTCCGCTCTGTGGGTTTTATAGTATTAGTGACGAATAAAGTTAGATGTCAGTTGTTGTGTTTCTTAGGCTACATTCATACTGACGGACATGTTGACCAATTTTAGATTTTTTTGTTAAATCCAATCTTTTTATTTCGCTATTCACATCACAAGAACAAATGTGACTTTTAATTTGAGCAAAAATATATGGGCAAGAAGAAAAATCATAATTGACCTGTAAAGTAAACTGAGCCATTTTCTCGGGGCATTGAATCAATCACAATTGGACTATTTGCTATCAGAAAGTCCGATCTTCTTAAATAACCAGAGCTCTCCTGTTACGATCGTGTCAACATCCTGAAAACACGACATGGATGAATAAGAATATTCACGGGCTTGTGTTTCTTATCTCTGAGTTGCAATCATTTTGCCATTCTGTTCTCGATTTGAATCAAAAATATAATCCGTGACTGCCATCTGAGTCGCCCTCTATGACGCTTGCTTGATGAGATAACCTCTTCACTCCACAAAGTCATACCTGTGGTCTGAAAACTTGTTTCTGGGAGTGGAGAATGAATTCTTGCATACTGATGTGGAGGGACCGTATGTTAGGCCAAGTTTGAAAGTAGTTAATCACGTGCATGTATGTTAAACACTGCTTTGACAGGATATGACGTGACTATATGTAAACGATCCACGTGTATTTAAAAAACAAACAAAGCAAATGACGCATTGTCTTGTTAAGTGTAAGTGTCATATGTAAACAGGCAAGACTTGTCAAGTCTCATTAAGTCAAAGTCATGGGACTTCTACTCTTATTCAGAAGCATGCCGGAGATGCTAGCAGTAGCAGTGGACATGCGAAAAAGGCGTTTCCTGAGTGAAGTTGCACTAATAAATGTAGGTCGGCTGACTTTCCGAGTCAGCCAAGTCCTCATGGTGATGAGTTTGTTGGCCGCCTCCCATCACTCCGCATGACTTTGTGGATGAGCAACCAGAACTGCGTTCAGCATTGAGGCAGTTGAAAAGGGAAGTCAATTTTTGACAATAATATGTTCTATGCAGCCCCGCTAGTCTAAATACGGTATTCTGGTTAATATTGCATTTGTGGAATATGAGTTAAGCAGCAACATATAGCAGTTTTTATCACTACCAGAAGGCGGCCGAGTGAAAATGACATCAATGTTGCTCAGGTCTCATGCAACAACCAATCACAGCTCAGCTTCAGAAAACAGGTGAGCTGTGATTGGTTATAGCCAGAGCCCTGAGCAACTGTGATGTCATCTTCAGTTGACAGCAAGTAGCAAAATAGCCGCCCCCTGAGATGGATAAAAACAGCTGGATTTTGCTGCATAACTCATATTCCACAAATGTAATATTAATCAGAATGTCATCTTTAGAATAGTTTGGTCACATATAACTTATTATTGTCAAGAAATGTTTAAGGTTGACTTCCCCTCAGCCCCATTTACGCATACAGTACATACATACACAAGCGCACATACATACAGCTGACCTCTGTCCAGCTCATATTTATGCCATTTATGTCTTGATGATGGGTACAAGAGTTTGAGGACAAATATATTGTTGTCTTATTGTGGTGTTAACCTCGTCTTCTCTGTTTACATTAATGTTGTTCATTTTCTGTGCAGGCCACTGATGATAGTAACCCAGAAGATTACCTCACTTGCATTCCAGCTCCATGACGGTAAGAAAACACTCACAACATGTTTAGTAGTGGAATTAAATGTGCTGGCTGATTGTGGGATGATCAAATGTGTAAAGTTTGAAAATGATGCTGGTATAATAAAACATATACTTGTCATTTCAGGTATGTGTAAAAAAGATGAAGAACTGACCTCAGAACAAACGCAACTGGCGATAACGTAAGTTTGCATCGGGTTACTGCATCCAAATAGTTCATCTTACAACGTGGCACTCTAATGTTGGTGGGGGAGAGTTGTGTTGCGTTCTTTTCACTGGCAATGTGACAGTAAGCCTTTAACATATAAACTAATTGGCAAAGAGGTAAATGGGTTCGACAAAAAGCTTCAGAACCTCCTCAAGAGCTTTACAACAATATTTAACCGTATTTACAATTATGTTCCAATGGATGAAATAATGAAGCTTAGGGTAAAAAAAATGTGTGAACGGCAGGTTTCCAGGAGTCTGGAGCCTCAGCGGTCACCCGGCCCGACGACCTTGGGGGTGATGAGACCGAGCTCTCCAATCAGCATTGAATGAGAACTCACTTTCCTAACCAGTTTGGGCCGCTCCTGAAAATTTTAGTCTCACTAGCTTCACTATTTCATCCATTGGTACATATAAAACTGTTGTTGTGGGACTGCTGGAGCATTCCCACATATGTTATTGTGATTTTTCTTCTCCACACTTTTTTGCCGTGAAACAACTCCCACATAAAACTTCTGATTTACACTTTCTTCAAAAATTCACACCTCTCAGGGTATGTATCGTCTGATTCTACAATGCTTACCGTATTTGCACAGTTTAACGTTAAATATCAACTTTTCCCCATTCATTTTCAATGAGACTGACTTTCCACGCCCACTTCCATACATACAACTGATCATCATTGCCAAGTGTCTTATACTACTCGGTGGCGCAGTTAGTAAAGTGCATTGCCCAGTAACCAGAAGGTTGCAGGTTTAAATCCCACCTCCGACTGTACATTGCAAATATATCCATGGCCGTCATAAGTGATATACATGTATACCAACTGACTATCATAACGAGAAGTGGATTATAATTTCACTGAAATGATTAACATTTAGTACATTCGATGGTTTGATACCAACTGACTATCATATCAGGAAATTGATTAGAATTTCACTGCAATAATTACATTCATGTTAGCTTTCAGTGTCAGATAACACGGCATTAGCTATGAATTTGAACAAGTCAAGTTAGGTCAGTGCTAAAAGCAATTGCCTCCCACCACGGAGAACCTCGGTTCCAAACCCCGCTTGGACCACATTTTAGTACATTCGATGGTTCGATACCTACCTGACTATCATATCAGGAAATGGATTATCATTTCTCTGATAATGATTAAATCCCACCTTTGACAGATTGCAGTTCAAGTTTTCTTTTTATTTATTTTTCATTTAACTACAATTAAATATTTTATCTTTCAATTGACTTCATAAACACATGCATAAATTGCATAAATTGCACTTTATCTAGTTGGTTAAGTATTTGTTGTAAAATACAATACATGTGTACTGCACTGTTTTTCATCTCTTGGTGGTAGGTGTCCCTTTTGCTTAAACTCTGATATTGATCTTTCGTCTGTGTGAAAGCTTCTGTGCATTTGATGCGCCATTATCTGCGACGTCGCCACATCATACATGCAGTGCTGATTCATATTTTGAATTGCCACACAACCAATAGCCAAGGCTTTAAGAGCACCAAGATATACATTTCGCCATCTGTAACATTCCCAGCCTTTTCCAACCGTGTCCCAACATCGGTATTGCAGACCCGCGACTCCCTTGAATTTAAACAACATTTAACTAAATCGAGGCAAAAGATGATTTTCAACTCATTTCTCAAGTTATTAGAATAAATGACTTTCTCTCTCCCTTTAGCTAAGAAGCACAAGGACAAGGACATGCAGCCACGGTGAATAGTTTGTTCACGTAAATATAGCATGTTGCCCACTGAGAAAAATTGCATCATTTGGCATGGGAAAGATGACATGACAAAACATTATTCAAAACATTTTCCATGCATGCATTCAGAGCAAACATTTTTGATTATTGTCATGCTGCTGACAATATTCCAATCATGTGTACTATCAGTTTGGGGATCATTTCTATTTAAAAGATTTTCTGTTGTGGATCATGTCCTCTACAGTTCATCGCAATGTTCAGTCAAAAGAAATCATGTTTGATCATGAATGTTGTCATTTTGTAAGAAATTCAATTTTCACCACAAAATTAACGACATGCCTGAGAAAATGGTGTTTTGATCTTTTTTTTCTCCTGAAGCACTCACATTGTTCTCTTTTTTTTTTTCTTTCTATCCTGTGCGCAGTGTGAGACCTTCTCTCATCGAGTACCTGAGTTACAATCTCAACTTCCTGAGCGTTTTGGTGGGTCCGTGCAATAGCTACAAGGACTACATCGAATTTATTGAGGGCACGCACATCAGCGGCAGGCTCAGGCGACGCGCCGGCTCGTGCAACGGCAACAACGGCTACCATAAATGTCCAGACCCGTCACCTCTAGTAAGATTCTACTTTCATCTTCCCTTCTCGCTCTCCTTCATCACAAACTCTCATAAGTGAGATACAAGAGCACTGTCAGGGGAGGAAAATGACTGACCAAGGCCAGGATTTGTTTAACCCTCTCAGTCAAATGTTTTCTAAACTGCCATTTAAGGTCAACCCAAACATTTTCTCTAAAATACGATTCTGTTCTAAAACAGCCAAAACAAAAACAAAACAAAAAACGAATAAATAAAATAAAATAATAAATAAATAGATAAATAATAAAATAAGTGAAAATAAAAACAAATATAAAAAATATAATTCTAAAATTAAGCACAGCAAAAACATTTAGCACAACAAATAAATAGAAATAAAAAATAAATACAACAACAAATATATATGTAAAAGTAAATGCAAAAATAAAAAACGAGATTCAGAAAATAAATATATATCAATCATTCAATCAATAATAAGACTCATATATCACTTTTTTAAATTTATTTCATGCTACAGACGCTGTCGGTCAGCATGAAGTGCGTCATGAAATGTTATTCAAATGAGGAGGCGGTCCTAAGCGTGTCTTTGGTGTGACAAAGCAAACTCCCTTTCGATGGTAGAGTGAGCAGGTCGGGAGTCTCGTCGGCTTGCATGGAGAACTCCAGTAATGGATGACAATCTAGTCCACTGTCAAAACAACTTGCAGCTTGAGATGCTCGACAAGATGGGAGTTTGCAAGACCCCCTCATTTGAATATTTCATGACGGATTTCATGCTGACAGCATCTGCAGCATGAAATAAACATTGACATAAAATTATATTTTATTTATTTATTTATTTTTGTATTTATTTCCGCATTTATTTTAATACTTATTTTTACTTTTGGAATCTCATTTTTATCTATTTATTTATATTTTTTGTTGTTTTTATTTCCATTGAAATTTATGTTTTGTGTTTAATTTTTGAATTATATATTTTTATATTCGTTTTTATTTTCACTTTTATCCATTTATTTATTTATGGGGGCGGCCATTTTGCCACTCGCTGTAGACTAAAAATGACATCGCAGTTGCTCAGCACTCGGGTAACAACCAATCCCGGCTCACCTGTTTTCTGAAGCTGAGCCGTGATTGGTTATTGCCTGTGCCCTGAGCTGAAAGACAATGACAGTCACTTTGGTCTATTGTTTGCTGTCTTTGTTTTTGTTTTTTTCATGGATATGTTAAAACAGTAAGTCCCTCCTGTATTCCTTATGTGTGTGTTGCATTTATCATCTCCACAGAATACTGTATGTCAAAAGTTGCTGGTGTGCTGTGGCTGCATGCTTTTCTTCTTCATCATCACGGCACTGCTGCCAATAAATTACAACTTCCACCCCCACTTTGTCAGCCACGCCCCCTTCCTCACCCGGCTCACCTACGCTGTCTTTTCCATGCAAGCTGCAAGACCCAAATTCTACTTTGCTTGGAAACTAGGTGAGCAACATAGTTTAGTAGTTTATTTTTATTTTTTTATTCAGCCTTGAAGACAGTTTGACTTAGCCACATGACATGTCAATCGTGAGTAATTTCAAGAAGCCATGTCCAGAAAGACTCACAGTCTGCCATTTTGGTTTGAATTTGAAGTTCATGTCCGGTGTTGTTCAAAGACATACTTGTTAAAAAAAATTATTCATCTTTTTGTTGTTCTGTCATGTCAGGTGAGTCCATCAACAACGCTGCCGGTTTTGGTTTCTCAGGGATGGACGCGAATGGAAAAGCTTCCTGGAACCTCCTGAGTAACGTAGACATCGTGGGGGTTGAGGTACCTTCCATGTCTTTCAGTCTGCAATTCATGCGTGTTGGACAGATTTCAATAAATCCTCAATTTATTTGTCATTTTTTCAGACAGCGACCAGCTTCAAGACTTTCATCGACAACTGGAACATACAAACTGAAAATTGGCTTAAAATGTAAATACAGTCGCTCCCTGTTTATCACGTGGGATACTTTCACAACCACTCGTGATCTGAGAAAATCTGCGACGCACAGACTGTGCAAACAAAATATTTTTTTTTGTTATCAAACCCTGCCACATGCTTTGAGAGAAAAGAAGATTCTCACACTTCTCCAATCAAGCGTGCTTGCTTCAAGCTGTTTATTCGTCACCACCATTTGAAATTTGCTATAAAACAAAGAAAGAAATTAAACATTGAATATTTCAAACCAACAAAATTTTAACTAAAACCATGTACACCCTGCAGGTTATTAAAAATCATTTTTTTTAAATGGGTCTTGCTGAAATTAAGACCTTAAATTCCTTAAAATACACTAAATACAATGTCCAGTGGCATTAAAATTGTTAATATAATTGATGTAAAAACATTGCTCATGCTTTATTTTACATGCAACAACACAATTTAGCAATAATAAATGTGATACAAATGTGTGGTGACTGGTGACTGAAATTCACGCGTTGCTTCATGTTCCAAATAACAATTGCTCTGAATTTGACCAGAAAAAAAGTACTGTTTCTGTCACCAATGTACAACATGAAACACTAATGCCATCTGGTAGCAGACAAATCAACACAAATCTATGGCTCAAATTTAATTGCTTAGTATATCTTTTTAACATCACAAATTATTTACTATAAAATGACTGTATCAATGAACTCAAAGATACAACCACATTTGTATTTGGTAACCATATTTGTCAGTTGTCTGTTAAATAAGAATATGAAAAACTTGAAAAATATTTTACTGTACATTTAGAACAGATATAAGGTGCAATTAATTTGTTATAAATCGCAAATTAGCTATGGAAATCAAGCAGTTATTTATGATTTAAAAAATCGTAATCGATTGACAGCCCTAATATTTGAAGAGTATATGCATATATGTATGTATGTACAGTATGTGTGTATATACGTAGTACGACATGGGCATTCAATTAATTTTAAGTTGCATACAAAACAGCATTGAAAAGCATTAAAATAGATTTCCTGATACCTGCAGGAACCCCCAACAAAAGTTCACTCGACTAATGCTAACATATAATGCTAACGGAAAATAGCATAGATGTTACGAGTTCACCGCTGGACGCAAAACACAAAGCCTATGTCAGTGTGCGGGGATTTTTTTTTTCTTGTTACAATTATTTTTTTCTATGTATTTATTTTTAATATAATAATGTTTAATTTAAGGAATATTTTAAAGGTATGCGCTATAGCAGTGGTGTGAAATATGAACTGCGATGTTGGTTGACTGGTTTAAAGGTTGCATTTACTTTGGCGTCCTACAACGTGTAGTTTTGAACCTGCTGCCTTTTCCCGCCGCTGTTCAGGGTGTGTCACGACCGAGCGCCGCGTCACCGGGTGGCCCTGACCTTCATCTTATCTGCCTTGTGGCACGGCCTTTACCCAGGATACTACTTCTCATTCATCACCGCCATCCTGGTCACGATGGCAGCACGAGCTGTGAGTTTCGTCAATTCGTACAAAAATGACAAAATTGTACTCATCTATCTTTGTCCACAAGGTTCGAAAATCGTTCCGTCAACACTTCCTGGGCTCCAGAGGTTTAAAGCTGGGTTATGACATCTTGACGTGGGCGTGCACTCAGATGGCTATTGGCTACACTTTCATGCCCTTTCTGCTCTTGTCAGTAGAACACACCATGGCCTACTACAGGTACCTGCATTAGTATTTATAACATGATGCTAAGATCTTCATAATAGGGAAAAGCAAAGTTTTGCAATCGTTGTAGCAGAGCAACAACATTAACTAATTTACTGCCAATGACGGCTGTAAACGTCAAAAAATAATTTCAACTATTTCTGTTGGTTGAATTTTTTTTCCCACTTTTGTTAACAAGAATATGAAAACCTAGAATTTTTTTATTGTACATTTAGAACAGATATAAAATGTGTGATTAATACTATTGAAGTCATGCGATTTATTACAATTAAAAAAAATACCGCCTCTTGCTCCTAATTTTTAACAAGCTTTTTTAAAAATTAATTTATGGCAGTGAATAAGTTAAAAAGTAATTTTTAAAAGATGTATTGATTCAGATTCAGATGACATTACCACCCGTCCCAAAAACATTAAAACATCAATGACCAGCAGGGGGAGACAGAATAGGAAGCCTGCCGGGTCGTCTTTTAGCGCCGCGAGTTTCTTACAATAAAAAAAACAAAAACATAATGAAGGGCGAGGGGAAAATACGGAAGAGGATGGTTGGCAGGATTTTGACTTTATTCTCAGAATTCTCATTTTAAAGTGAGAATTCTGAGAATAAAGTCAGAATTTTCACTAAAGTGAGAATTCTGACTTTTTTCTCAGAATTCTCTTTTTATTCTATTCTGACTTTAAAGCCGGAATTCTGACTTTAAAATTCTGACTTTATTCTCAGAATTCTGACTTTAAAGTGAGAATTCTGAGAATCAATAATAAAAATAAAATAAAAAGTCAGAATTGTAAGAATAAAGTCAGAATTCTGCCAACTTTTTTTTATTTTTTATTCTTGACTGGCCCTAATCCTCTTCCGTAGAAAATATATATTGGGAACAACTATTCCCATTGTGACACCCAGACTGATTCTTGCTGTGTTCCAGGTCCATGTACTTCCACGTGCACATCCTCAGCATCCTGGCTGCGATTATCCTGCATCCCACTCTAACGACAATGACAAAACGCTCTGAAGTCAAAAAGGGGAAAGTACAGTAGCATGTTATTTATTTTTTTTAAAGACAATATAGTCATTGAATGGGCATCACGAGCCAACGGAATTCTGCCAACAGAAGTTCTTTATTGACAACAGCGAGTACGAGACTGGAGGCTCGCTGTCTGGGTGGGATTCAGGCCAGGACAGTGGGAGAATAAAGACACACACACACACACACACACACACATGCCCGACTCAAATACCACGAGACATTCTCACAAGGAAGACACTAGAGCACAAATATGCGCACTGTGGCTGTGATGGCACACAAAAAGGTTGTTGTTGTGTGGCTGGAGCTTCATTACCCGCTGTTACTAGACACGCCCCCTGTGTGTAAGCGTGTCACAATCAAAACAAGTCAGGCTGTTCAATGTACATTTAGCTTTCAATAGGAGTAATATTACCGTGTTAGTCGTAATAATGTACTAAAGATTAATGAGTACAGATGAACGTTCATTAATTAGTTTTCACTGTTGTATATGACAGGGTGCACTGGGTGTTGTGTCACTATTAGCATTTTGTGTTGGTGTTCCAATGGGATGTGAACAAGGCAAACAATTTGAAAATAGGTGTCGTATTTCTCCAAGGAATTCCAAACATCCCCCGTGGCATGTTTGTTTTCATATTTTGACTTTCAAATAGAAACGGCTCAGAGAATGTATTATTTGTGAGAAAGTTTACAATCAAGCTATTGTTTAACGTTTGAATATATATATTCAAATGAACGTGTGTATTAGGATGAATGTATAATTCTGAAGACACAAGCGCAGGTAAAATGATCAATGGTGAATTCACAAGTGTTTACATTGATTTATGTTGCGTTAAAATGGTAGAAATTGCTCTTATTTATGTACTTCTAGCAATTTTTAATGGAGGGGAACAAAGTCAGTGTTGCTACCAAAAATGTTGCCAAAGGGAGTCGAGACCAATTTGAAGAGATTATGCTCGTATGTGTCTTGGTATTTTTACTTTTAGTCAATGGAAACATAAGTCAGTATGATTGGATTGTTCCAATGTGATCGTTGTCATTTTGAACCTTTTTTTCCTCACATGTGAAATCAAATGTATGTATGTGCTATTTCTAGTTTATTTTATTTTTACTACTTTATTTTTTTAAACTTCCTGTTAACTTGAATTTTGGGATGTAAGTATTTTAAATAAGTATAAATAATAAATACTTGTAACAGAAACATAGTGTGTGTTTTTCTTAGCAGCACAGAGTCCCTGTGGCTTTTCTCCCTGATGACGGTGGTCTGTCTTCATTTCCCCTGTGTAATTTGTGTGTGTTTGCGCATGCGTCAAGCCAGAGCTAAGTAGCCATTAATGACTGAGCAGGGGACAAAACAGAAGTAAACAACAAACACGGTTACAGTTAAAGATAAGTTAATAAAACTGAAGTCAAATTGGAGGGACTAATGTCGACTTCTTTTAATAGGCTTAAAAACAACAATAGAATTCTCTTTCGCTTTAAACGTTTAATTTCTGGTTACATAGTATAATTGATCGACAAACCAAAAGAAAACAACAGAAACGCCCAAACACAACACAACTGCTTCTACCTACTCGTCTACATCCGGCTCAGGAACACACTGCCTCTTAGTGGTCGGAGGTATAATAAAATTCAAACATGAGACTTGATTTGCACAAAAAAATCATTTCTGCGTTAGACAACAAAATCTGTACTACAACTCGAAAGAGTGTCCAGTCCAAGTGAATGTTTAAGAGTGTTTAATAAAAGCAGATCAAATGGAAAATATAACCTACAAATCTTTTACACCCGTGCTTGCATTAGCATGCGGCTTGTAACCACTTCTCAAGTTGAAAAGAAATTAAACAAGAAATAAAGAAACAGTCCGGTACATGCATTTCCAAACCTCCCACAAAATAACAGTCGTCATGACAACCAACCAACGAGAGCTATAATAAAATAAAGAACAGTCATTTAATACTATCAAGTTGTTATTGTTAGTTCCTATTTAATAGTGCTTTTTGCAGTATTAGTTGTTTCTCTACAAATAAGATATCAAGTCGCACATGAAAAATAAAGTTAAACATGAATAAAATGAATGACATCGGTATCATTTAATAATCTTAAAGAATAAACTCATTTTCATCCAACTCAATTAGTGTGCTTTGTTCATTTCATATTCCGTTCGTATTGTATGACATCCGGATGTCATTCAACAAGTTAAAACAGTTTTGAACTTGCCACCTTTTGTCTTACTGTAATAACCACATTCAGTCGAGTTTAAAGAGCGTAAATGTGATTGAATGCATGCGTTGCGTGGAGGTCAAACAATCACGATCAAAAGGAGCTTCATTTCGTTTACGACGTCAACTGACAAATAAACAGCTTTAAATAAATACTTCCTTTTTTTTTTTTAAAACAGCTATAAAATAAAATGTAAAGCAGCTAAAACACAATGGAAGCGAGTATATAGGATATCCAGGGCGAAAAAAATGCATATAGTTTGCATTGCTAAGAGGTATTGGAAGTACAACATTTAAAAAAATAAATATGATCAACTACATTTTAAGATACCATACTTGCTCATTTTCATTTTCAAAGCGGCTACACAGTTGGTATTTCTAATATTTATTCATCTATATGAGAGGGACCAACTATTTCCAAACATCCACTTCCACAATAATAAACTTGGTTTTAATTCAAAAAGATCATTGTGACCTTTTGTAAGGGAATAATTGTTTATCTGGCTCTTGGATTTGATCACGAGACGGGTGCAAGTGTTGCCAATAACATGGTCTTAAAAAGTTGGAATCTTAACCAGCAGAGTGCAGTAGAGACACAATATAGTTCACTCCGTCCCAACCACTGAGGTCCTATGAGGAATAACCCATTTTCAGATCATTGGTCAGAAATTATTGACTTGGAAAAAAATGTGAATCCATTTATGCCAGTGACATATAATGACAAGCAAAATAATTCAATACTCTTCCACTAGGTGGCAGAAGGTACAATTAACTGTTGCCACAACTTGCCAGTCACGCAACAAACAGTATGAGCTGAGATCATTATTTCAAAATATAGTAGTGTCTACATTTTTTGTGACATTTTGTTTAGTATGGCATAAATACACATAATGACATATGATAGTTAAAAATGTAAAGCAAAAGTGAGATTTTCCCATATTGGAGGTCTTTAAATGATATTTAGAAGCTGCTACATCATAAAACATGATGTGAAATCAAAGTCCCATGTTAGTGAAAACAAAGTCCATCTGCTTTAGCGCCCATGAGCAAACTGACGACGATGATGATGATGTCTGGAGCAGACGTCCACGCGCTTCACTTCCATGAAGCTCTTAAATAAGATCTGACGCCTCTGACTATTTGGGCGTCTTTTTTTGGTCCATGGTTCCAAAGTGCGAGTCCACTCGAGCTCACTTCTGGTCGTGCGCGGCAGCGGTCGTTTGCGTCTTGTCCTTGTTGACCTTGTCCTTTTTGCCGTCTTTCTTGTCGTCGTCGTTGAAGAAGAGGAGAGGGAACATGCCCAGGATGCAGCCGATGCCCACGCCGATGGCTTTGCCCTAATAAGCGGGATCAATACAAAACATGGATTTTCTGTCACACCTTTAGAAACAGCACTGAACTTTTGCGGGCCGCCTTAAAACGTTTGACAAATCAACGGGTCGGAGCCAATTACGTCTCACGCCTCACAGGCCGCATGCTATTGAAATTCTTTCAGGTGTAATTTGGTTTCCATTGAGCGATCAAAGGGCACGTTCGCCCACGTCTGATTGTTGTTTCGGACAAATTCAAGTCGTTAACGCCCGAAGTTGCTTAAGTAGCCTTTTAAAGCGCCACAAAGCGATTATTGTCCTAATTCATTTAATTTGGCTTCACCAGTTTGAAAGTGCGATTTCATTTGAACTCATTCACTGCCATTGACGGCGATAGATGTCAAAAATTAATTTCAATTTCAAGTAGTTTAGCATTTTTTTCCCACTTTTGTTAACAAGAGTATGAAAACCTGGGGGAAAAATATTGTACATTTAGAACAGATATATCAAATTTGTGATTAATTGTGAGTTAACTAGTGAAATCATGCGATTAATTACGAAAACGACGCCCCTAATTTTTAATAACCAATTATTTTATTTTATTTTATATTTTAAAGAAAAGATTATTAAAAATTAGGGGCGTCAGGCGATTCATTTTTTAAAATCATAATTAATCGTATGACTTCACTAGTTAACTCTTGATTAACTCATTCACTGCCATTGACGGCTTTAGACGTCAAAAAATAATTTGAACTATTTCTGTTAGTTTAACATTTTTTCCACTTTTAAAAAGAGTATGAAAACCTAGAAAAAAGTTATTAACAGATATAAAAATTGTGATTAACTCTTTGACTGCCATAAACGTTATAAAACGTTTAGCATAAACCTAGGGAAGGGCGCCGAGGACGTTAAAAGACGTCCCCTATGTTTTTTTTGTTTTTTTTTTTGAAAACGGGTGCAGGAAAGCCTTGAGCAGCTGTGCTGAAAGTATCAGGCAGATCTGATTAGTAAAAGACTCGTTTTGGCCCCTAGAGGGCAGCGATGACTCTCTTTGCACAAGGTTGGATGGGCCGCCCACCGTGGGCGTCAGTAGAAGACGTGAGGCGGAGCTAGAGTGTTGAGGAGACAATGGCTGGTCAAGCCATTGTGGCTTGACCAAGCAACCGGTTGCAAGCAGCTCACGCTTGAGCATTTTTTTCAAAGACGGAAAGCATCAATCAATACTAAAAAGCGCATTGATGTCGACGATGATGATGACTCCGAGCTTGACGCCAAAGTTGGAAGCCTTGACGCGACTGCTATGATCACGTAGTAAGCCTCACCGGCTAAGCGCGGCTAGCGCGGCTAGCGCTGCTAAGGCCGGAAAACGCGCACAATAGCCGACCGGGTACTTCTACACAATCGGACATTCGATCGGGCGATGGAGAGTTGGCATCGACCAATGCAGATTGATGATGATGATGATGATGACTCCGAGCTTGACGCCAAAGTTGGAAGCCTTGACGCGACTGCTATGATCACGTAGTAAGCCTCACCGGCTAAGCGCGGCTAGCGCGGCTAGCGCTGCTAACGCCGGAGCTGCACAAGCGGACATTCGATCGGACAATGAAGAGTACCCCGAGTCCAATGCATATTCATCGGAGGAGCGGGTACAGTCTGATCACGGAGAAGACACTGGTTCTGGACTACGATGCCACCATGAATGGAGTGGATAAGATGGATCAGAACATCTCCTACCACCCGGTATAGCAACTGAAGGACACGAGGAAGCGAGACGTAACGAAACCGTAGCATGATCCTGATATTAGACTTGATGACACACTGCAGTATATACTTGCTATTCCCCGGAAAAAAACGGCCGGCAAGAAAGTGGAGCACGCGAAGAGGCAATCTGTTGTGCAAATGCGGTTGCGTCTCCTTGCACGCAGGAGAGTGTTACACAAAGAAAAACTGTCGTTGAAACATCCACATATTTGTAAATAGCACCACAGTTGCACACATTTGTAAATAGTTTGCCAAATTGTTGTCAAATTGTTACACTGTTGAATGTAAATAAACGTATTTTGCTATCAAAAAACACTTTTTCATTCTTGGTGGTAGTGTTTTATAGAAGTAAAGCACTATTTAGGTGTTTGTGGCATCATTCATGGACATTTCTCCGTATTTTGGTCCAAAACAGGCGAAATTGGGTCAAACTAACCATTTTCTATTGTTGATTACTAAAGAACGGAATAAGGTAGAAACAAACTTTTTTTTTCTGATGAAAGATGAAAGTCCAATCTTTCATTTGGTAGTACGTGTGTTTCCATAGTCCAAACAGAACATTTTCTGTGGACCTTGAAAGATCAGTCAAAATGCTTAAATCGGCTGGCACTGACGGCATCCCTTTTCTGAAAACGTCTGGCAGTCAAAGAGTTAATTGTGAGTTAACTATTGAAGTAATTTGATTAATTACAATTCAAAATCACCTGACGACCTAATTTATAATTTTTTTTAATTTTTTTAAACAATCTGTTTTCAAAAACCTAATTTTTAATAATCTTTTTTCGTTTTTAAAATAATCTTTTAATCACAAATGTTATATCTCGTCTAAATGTACAATATTTTTTTTCATATTTTTGTTAGCAAAAGTGGAAAAAAAAATGTTAAACTAACAGAAATAGTTCAAATGAATTTTTGACGTCTATAGCCGTCAATGGCAGTGAATGAGTTGATCACTGTGGTAAACATAAATGAATATGTGTCTGAAGAAAGCCAACCAATAGATTAAGTGCCATTTGGCAGGGGTCGGTCTCTTTCGATTACCAACCGAGTGGGAGCTGACTCTGGTCTGCCACATGTCCGCCTGCTTTGGACTCAGGTCAGGAATCTGCATCCCCAGTCGAGATGCCAAAGCCTCCACGTAACCTGCCAGCCTGTCCAGTTCACAAGAAAGACACAAAATAATTTAAATGAATAAATAAATCTCTATGTCAGGTGAAACATTTCCTCTTCCAAACATGACTGTTAGGTTGATTTAAGACCCCCCACAGATGTGAATGCTTGTTGATTTGCAACCAATAAAGCATGAAGAGCGCTTTGCATTTTGACACCCGAACCAACAAATGGAGTTGTCAACATCTTGACAGTTTTCTCTTTTTTTTTTGAGGGGTGAGGCGGTCGAGGAGGCTATAAATCATCGAGGTGCCATAAATCAATCATTCTTTGACCTGTGCTAGCGACGCCTCCCTCCCAAGGGACACTGCACAAAATGTCTGCACAAAGCTGTTATTTATCTATTCAAATATAACATGGTTTCTTGTGTACCAAATATTATATATACAGTTTTGTTTAAAAGTAAATAGATGTGAATTTTGTTTTTGTTTTTATCACCCACCTAAAAAAAATCATTTTGGAGATGTAATTTTAATACTGTGATATTTTTGCTCACGGTCATCTGTCAGAATCTAATAGCCCACGGCACGGCTAATGGATCCCACTATATTTGCCTATAAATGCCACAAGATGGCGCCAAAGCAATAACTTTCAATTAGAAAGGGCTTTGGCCTTTGGATTGTTCAGTGAATGATGGAGGACAGCGTCCACACATCAAGACGATGACGTCACGCGCCCAGCGTAGAAAACGCCCCTGCCACTTTGAGTGAACGGCAAACGCCACGTGGACCAGCTGCGACAACGAGAAGAGGCAATAAAGAAATAATTAAATAAAAAAAGAATCACGCATTCTCCAGGCTACCAAAAGAAGGACTCAATGCGTAGCCAATGGATTACAGTTAGCCATAAAAAGGGTGAAGAACAAGACGAGGAATTGTAATACCACACGCAAAATGTGCCGTTACGGTTTAATAGATGTTACACAGTTGAATTGAATAACTGGCCAACACCCTAAAGAAGACTCTTTACGGTATAAATGACAGCGGCCGCGGCCCAATTAGCAGATGCTAAGTTGCTAACGTATCATCTTGGATGGCATTTTGACCACACATGAAGGAGAAATAAATCCGGATTGTACAAACTTGTAAAGCCGTTGTATGGTCAGATTTGAAAGCACTCGCCGGCCAGAGGAGGTCATTCCACGTAGCAGCGTCAGAGTTGGAAATAAAAGCCCTCCTGACACCTCAAGGTCAATCTAACCTGTCCACCTTGCGCATGTATATCATGTCCTTTGCATCAAAGTGACTCTCGGGCGGAAAGTTGACGGGTAAACGCTAGTTTTTGCCCTCTTTGCCGTTCTGGTCCATTAACGCTGCACCGCTACTTTACTGCCACAGGGGGGCATAGTCACATGATGTCCGGATCTCTATTTGTGAGCAGCGAATGAGAAATATGAGGAGGAACACTTCCCCTTTGGTCTAAGTGGCAAAGTCCCCAACATGAAGTGACACTCATTACATTTTGCATTGAAAAGAAAAACGACCGTCAACGAGTTTCCGAATAATTATGAAGCGGCGACTGGATTGATGTTCTCAATGATTCATCCGTGATCTTGTGAAGGATTTTAAAATTTAATTGCTACACATATCATTCATCACTCAAGGAAAAACGACGGGAACGTGCAGCCTCCTTGGACACTTTCCGACACTTCTGATTGCTATTTTTATGCGGCGTGGTTACAAAATTATTGCGACTCAGGCCGTCCGTATTTTGCTGACACGCAGTTCCGGTGTGACAAATGCGTCGGTAACATTTGAAGTTAAAACTAAATGACACATTTAACGACCGCTCAGCTCTTCACTGTCACCCAACTGTCGAGTCAGCGGGGTTGGGAGATGACAAATATCATATTTGGGAAGGAAGGCGAAGACAATATTTGTAAAAATGACTTGAAGCACAGTAGAGCAAACTCTCCATCCCTTTTCTATATTGCTTACCCTATTCAAGGCTCCGGGGTTGCTGGAGCCTATCTAACATGACTTTGACTGGCTTCACACCCTGGACTGGTCGCCAGTCAACCGTTCACACTCACGCATAATTTGAAATCCAACTATGTTAGGTTGAGCAGATTTTCAAAATTAAAAACCGTTTTGCTGAAAATAAAATATACAATACATTATCACCAGTAACTATTTATAACAAATTTAACCTAGTGGCAGGTGTTATTACTTTAACTAACGCTAAATGCTATCTAGGTTGACAGTTTAACAGCGCTAAACAATTCATTCACTCACCCTTATTCTAGCTGGCAGTTTACTGAGTGCCGGTCCCGTATTGCAGCAACAGAAATATGCCGCTTGAAAAGCTCAGCTTGTTGGGTCTGACCGGCGACCGGAGCATTAAAGCTAGTAAGACTACATTTTCCATGATTCTCAGACACATGGAAGAAGGAAGTAGTTCTAGTTGTGGTATGACGAAAAACACGACTGCTCGCGATTAGATGACACGAGAACGCAAATGTGAATGTGAAAGTAAATGGGAAGAAATGTTCGCTAATACTTTCTTGTGCAGCTCTTGTTGGTAGCTTTATTCATTATTAAGTGTACTGTATATGTTTCTGTCCAGACAATTAATTAAATTGCTTTCTATGTTGCCGTTCACTCCGCCACTTTAACCCGTTTCCAGCCAGACATCAGTGACAAGTGCACTCAATCGGTTTTTGGTTAGCTAAACAAATAGCGTGGCTTCTCTTATGTCACCCCTTTCATGAAACGATGTTTGTAAGAAGCGTGTCTTACTTTCTGCAATGGAGGTGATGACGACTCCTCAATACGTTTAGCCACACTAGTAGCCCTCTCTGTTGTTCATTGCTAGCTAGCTAGTTAGCTGGTGTACCCGCGCGTAGGTGACGTTAGTGCCTTGTCGCAAGCTAATGTGTGTGCGTCCAGCCCATTGAAGCTTTTTGGGACACTCATTATCAGTTTTGCTCTCCAATGTGTTTTAATGAGGTGCAAAATGTGAATTTTAATGCAATACAAAACTGCTTATTTCAGGCCTTGTATGATACTTAAATATATACATATATATAAATATCATAAAAATGCTGATAAGTAGTTGAAACTGAATGAGAGATTTATTTATAAAATAAATGGAAACTGGCTGCTTTTTTTATTACTAGGATGATAAGAGTTTGAATTGTGGCGATATGAAAGATGAGAAACGGTGGGATATGATGATAATGCACCAAAGCTTTAGTGTTACAGTCAGCTTGTGGGTCATAACGCGGTGAGCGCAGATATATTTCTCTCTGTTGCATCCCCTGGGGGCAAAAACTGGTTCTTTTCAGAACCCCCCCCTCTAACTTTTCTAGGTCCAATTATATGTTATAGACTAGAGGGCTGTGCTGGAAAGCAGCAGATGAATTGGTCCATGAACAAAAGTCAGCAACACAGATTCAAAACATACAGTTCACATACGCATAAGGCATGGCGTTTGAACCAGCAGCAGACACATTTGGATGTGAATGCAGGAAAGCAGCAGAGCTCACCATACTGGCTTGAGAGAAAGCAGCTTGATTGCTTTATAAGTGGAAAAGGTTATCATGGCGCCTTCCTTTGGGGAGGGCAAGGAATGGTTGGCTTGGGAGTTTGCAACATGCATTAGTTGGGATGATGGATGAGTAACTATCATGCAATTTGACTAAGTAAATTCTCCGACAGCAAGCGCACAAATATCTTTCTATCAAGTTGTACATCTCATGTCATGTTGTCATACAATTTAGATTTCGGCAAAACGGACCGCTTTTAACACTGTGCCTTCCAAATCTGAGAAACGAAAACAAACATTGGCACAGAAATCAATCGATTGAGCTTTTCCCGCGGCTCGTTTGGTGAGAATAATTGGAAGTACTTCATGTATATTCATTCCATGGAGTTTGCCTGGAATTGGGTGGACAGATGAAGCAAGTGCAAAGCATGAAAGGCCAGCCTGTAATGTATGCAAATGTGTGGCTGCGAGGGTACATTTGGCTATTTGTCATTCGGAAAGAGATGATTCCCACCAGAGCTGCATGAATAATCAACGAGGCCGATATTCATATATGATATTGTTTATCAATACATCATTTGCTGAGGTTCTATTACACCTGAGCAATGTTTCCCATTTAGATGCTTCGCGAGTCATCTGACTTCAAAGCAGATCTTGTGTTTGTGGTCAAATGACACGTGCGTGTGCTTTCCTCCATCTTGCTCACCAAAGCGAACATGAAGTGCGACACCATCGTTGCAAAGCGGCAGCTCTCGGCGTCTCTCATATCTGATCTGGTCTCACCTTGACATTTTTTTTTATCATGACTTCATTACGAACAGCAGGCTGTTTAAAGCACATGGCTGGATAATGGAACATAATATTGCAAGACTTATCGGTATGTAGTCGTTTAAGTTTGTTCAGACAGGTATCGTCAATAAATCGTTTTGCAATTGTTATTTCAAACGTGCAAAATATGTTCTCATATACATATCTAATATTTTTAGAATTGATAATTTTATTGATTTTTCCATCAATCTAAATTTTGCTATAATTATAGTTATTTGTATATACAAAATATACAGTTTCAGTATTCAGTTTATTTCGGTATGGAAATTATTTTTAAATTTTTGTTTTATATTTTCCGTTGGTTTTCTTGCTACAAAGAATAATTTTTGTAATAGATTAAACAGGCTATTTTTTTTTTTTATGAATTGATTGAATTGGAAAATGTTGATTGTTTTCCAAAGTAAAGTAAAAGCAGATTTTTGCAAATGTTCTATTTTTATTAGACAAAAAGATAATCAGTCTGCTTTCATGAAGTACTACAGAAATCAGAATATTTACTTTAGCGAGGCTAAAAAGAGGTTTTGGACAGTTTTGAGCTGAACAATAAAATGATTATCGCAACAGTTGTTGATTTATTTGCTGATGGATTAATTCGGAAACCTCCATTCTCAATTCTTCTCACTCATAATGCTAAAAGAGATCAGCATGTGCAAAACTTTATCGCTCTTCTGCTTTCATAAGAATATTATTCTAATGGCATCAAATATCAGCCTTTAGTGTGCAGGACCTTTGGGATACTGACCACTAGCGGCTGTGTTTATTTTTATTTTTTTAAAGTTGTTTGGTGTAACGTATGGAAATTATGTTCATGACATGATAAAAAGGACAATAATAATAGCAAGGTACACAGTAGCACTGGGAATTCCAGTTTTTCGATTTCTTTAGGCTTGGCTTCCAAAAGAGTCAGCTCAATGTTCTTTGTCGCTTCAATTAATGTATTATCATATATTGTTAATATTAAAGGCATCATATCAAAAATGCATTACTTCTAAAATACAAACACAAAGGCCCATCAAAAAGGTGCAATGTTTGTGTGCATTGTTGAACTATTGAAAGAACAGCAACAACATCATTAACAGCAGGTTCCATGGCGTGGCGTGTATGTCTTCATGAAGCTGTCGAATAATAATATACATTAACTTTATTTCTCAGCAAAGCGGTGAGCCGTCTCAAATTTGTCTATGAAAGGGGTCATTCAATTATAAAATCCCCATTCCTAATAAAAACGTTAAACCCGATGGCCTCACAAATACAGCCTACATTTATTACACACTATATAATTAAACATATTTCCACGCTTAATGAAATAATCATTTCATCACTCATTTATCTTTCAGAAAGTGCACTGCAAAAAAAGTTGTAATAATAAAATGCAGTTTGCCTCAAGTCAGGCCTCGTGAATCTCAATTCAAGTCACTGTGTGGGCATCGAGTGTGTCAGGAGGCGAGTGTGTGTGTGTGTGTGTGTTGAAGTGTGTGTGCATGTGCATGGGTGTGAACTTTATCTTACCCCAGCCCTGCCAGATCAGACACCAAGTTGCCAAGAGCAGCAGCTGAGGAAGGAAGAGACGAGAGTGAAATTCCTATTTTAGACTGAGATGTTTTTGCATCAAGCGTGGCCAAC
This sequence comes from Leptonotus elevatus, assembly GCF_054856555.1. Taxonomy (NCBI): domain Eukaryota; kingdom Metazoa; phylum Chordata; class Actinopteri; order Syngnathiformes; family Syngnathidae; genus Leptonotus; species Leptonotus elevatus. The sequence continues at coordinate 12,667,444 of NC_141244.1, forward strand.
AGGCATAGTAACTGTTTTGATTGACACTTGCAAAGATGTTACAATAAGGAGTAATTACACGCTACAATAATAAGTCCAGCAGCCTTCCACGATGGCAACATGTTTGGTAAACAACATCCAGGATTACTCACCTCTTTTTTATTAGTTTTTTTTTTTTTTTGGATGATACACCTGAACATGCGGCCAAATGAGCCAGCGAGGATTTAAGCTAAGTGAAGACAGCGCGTGCCAGCACATCATGAAAGCAATTCAGTAAAAGGCGTGTGAAATGAGCAAATCTATTGCACGCGATGTCACACGCACTTCTCCCTGCCTCCCTGCAGCTTACAGCTACGACGTGAAAACATTGACTTTTCAGTCCGCCTCCACATGTTGCTGCAGCTGCACTCTGACAAAAATAGCCATTTGTAGTGGTGCTGGAGAAGCTTGTGGATGAAAGGAAGGGAGGGAGGGGGCTCAGGAGTATTATGAGACTCTGTATAGCATTTCAGCTATTAATAATGACAAGCATCTCGTATTTCTTCACGTATAGCAACAGTGAATAAATGACAATTATCCACTAATTACAATCTGAAGACCTTCCTGAGAGAGCGCATTCATTTAATGTTTTTTTTTAAGGGTCTGATAAAGCAGCGGTCCTTGAGTACCCCTATCCAGCCTGTTTTCCATGTTTCCCACGAGCAACACAGGTGTTTCAAACGATTAGCTAATCAGCAAGCTCTGCATGAAGCCTGATAACGATCCTCAACTGTGCCGGCTGGGGAGGGATGGAAAACAGACTGGGTAGGGGTACTCGAGGACCGGGGCTGAGAACCAGTGTAATAACGAAGTGAATCATATAAAACTATATGAAGCAATTTCTGGAGAAATTGCGTGTTAAATGCTGAATGAAAAAAAATATAGAAACAAATTTCAAATGGGAAATATTTGAATCTGTTATTTTGAATTCAGTTGATTGAATGGCAAAACAAGACCTGCGCTAAGTTCGGCCTCAAATGTAATGAAAGTGCTGAATTGTGGGAAAACTGTGACTTCTTGGAGTGAGAAAAATAATAGCTCACAAAGCATGAATTTTTGGAGCATGTTGAAAAAAATGGTGCAATAAAATAATGTAATAATACAAATAAAGGCATTCACACAATAAGACATCTGGCCACACTAGTCTGGGCACACAAATGGAGCTCTATTTCTAGAACTGCCGTCTAGAATGTTACCCAGAACATATAAAACAAGCGAATAAATGAGCCATGAAAATAACTTGTGACGTTGGTCATAATGTCCTCTGACCCGTAATGTCCTCTGAAGCAGTATATATGCGGCTTTTCAACAGCAATCAAAAAGGCCGTTTTGTCCACTCAAGAACCAATAGAAGCAATAGATTCAATCACACAGATTACTTTGCAGTAGTGCACCCTCCCTCAGCAATGTGGCATGGAGTCATTTACACTCATTTGCATCTCAGAAATGGAATGATGGGTGGACTTGACTGCAGTCTTGACACAAGTGCTAAATCACTGTGGAGTGGCCGTGACACAGGCATCCGTTTGGAACCTGAATGTCACCCAAGTGGCTCTAATGGCATCTCAATAGTTGAAAATGTCAGGACGAAAATGGGAAAGAAGCTGCTGGTGCCTTTTAGCTGTACGGTTGCCTATGTGGACTTCAAGCATGAAATGTGTGGTCAAATCTCTATGATCAAAGATAAGAGGCAGCAAGTCTCAAAATGACATCTAAAAGGGTGTCTAGGTTGGCAGCTTTGACCACTAATCTTTCTTGACCTGACGGGGCTTATTCGCTTTATAGGCAGTGGACAGGTTCCACAGGAAAATGCACTTAGGATGGAAATGCAACTACATTTTCTTGATCTCAAGGGAAAATTAGTCATCAATGAATCTATTGTTATTTTTTGGGGGTTTATTTTGTCACAGATGAGTCACAGTGACACTTTTTTTTTCTTTAAAAAAAAAATTGCATTAAGATGCAGTGATGGTCTCACCTGCCATAGTAGAAATGCCAAGGATCACGCCAATAGACAACTCAATCTGTGTGCCCTGGAGGGGAACAAACAAAGTATGTGTTACTTACTTTTCATACTTTTGTACCAATGCAGCAGTATTTACATTTTGCAGTCCATCCATCCAAATGCCAACAGTTGGAAGTATCATTAATAAAAGCTAGTTTCATGATTAAAAATAAATATTTTACTGGTAGGATTTAAATGTTTTATACTGCAGTTACTTGTTGTGTAACAACGAGTCCCGAAAGAATATTGTTTTGTGACAAGCAATTGTTTTTTGTTGTTTACTTTTGTCTTTTATGTGTAATGTATGATTTATATTCTATCCCCCACTAGGGGCACTGCTTGTTTCATTTTCTGTGTGGGAAATAATGGTAAGGGTCTTGTAGGTGGCTTCATTGAGAATTAAGCTATTAAAAAAAAGCCTTTTTGATGTTATTTAAGCCTAATTGATGTCGTGAATAGACTTATCAAGTGGTGGTGGCCACTCATTTCAAAACAGTTAGATGTTAGCCTAAATTTAAAAAAAGAAAAAATATATATATATAAATATTTGTGTTGAAGACTAATTGACCAGCATGTTTATAATACTTAGATTAATGGTGAAACTTTCTGCCCCAAAGAAATTTGAATATTGAAAAATCTGTTAAAGGAAAGGGTGTGCCTGAGAACATTTAACACATAGAGCAAAGTTTTACACCTTCAGCACAATACGTTACTCCCCCCAAAAAACACTCCTAAATGTGAAATTGCAGAAAAGTCAGTAAAATAATATAAGGTAATGCTCATGTAATCATAACTTAAGGCCGTGCAATCAGTGTTAGCTGTGTATATTAATTACTAGCTGTAGTGGCGTTATGTGACATGAAATTAGATTTCTCCAGGAAGATTAATGAGTGATGATTAAAGGAGTATGTGAGATGTGAGGCAGAATGTTAGGAGACAGAAAGGCACCACAATCAGACAGACAGTGCGAAATGATGACCGAGTAGAAAGTGTCACAGTCCCGTCTGGACTTTTTGGGTTGGTTGAGTTCACAATCTCAAACTGTCATCACTTTTTTCTTTACCCTATTTGAGTAACTTTTCCTTTTAATTAACATTAGCCTCCATATCTCAATCTGGCAAATCAGATTCCTACCCACCCTTATGTTCTTCTTACCGGTGCCAATTCCCTGAAAGTTGGATTCACATGGTTCAAGTCAAAGACACTCTCAGTTTTGTACTTTAAAGTGACACAATTCGGAAATGTATTACAGCAGATGGCAGAAGATGAAACTGGAGTACAGTAGGATGTGAATTAAATCGGAATTGTGCACTTAGACCGAGAGAGTCTGAGAGTGTTAGACTTCTCAATGACCTATTCAATTCCATTTGTTTCATCAGCACCTTCATATATGGTGTTGTCTTAGCATTTACTGTACGTGAAACTTACAGCAACAATCATGATACAGTTGTCCAGAAATCCAAATCCAACAAAAGGGAGTGCATTGTGCAGGAGAACTGAAAGAAGAAAAAAAACCACACAAACCATGTCAGTCAATTCATTTTTTGTGAGGGCTGTGCTCTACTATCTAACATGAGTGGATGAATAAAATAAACACATTAGTTAAATTAAATGCAGTTGTACACCACTGCAAACTACAACATTCACAGCGAAGATATAATTCAATTATTGTGACTTAAAAAGCAGGCAAGGATTAATCATTCATCAAACTGTTCAAGGATAACAAATGGAATGTGGAGTTAGTGCAAATGAAGCCAAAATTTGAGGGTGGAACATTTCATTTACTTGATTAAATATTTCTATAGTTAGAACTTGTTTTGATTCAGACGTTAATGGTCTCTACAAATGTAATTATCAAAATGGCAAGAGCAGGGCAACAATCAGCACATTAGACAAAGCCTTTCGCAGGTGAGTGAGCGCAAAGTTCCAGAGATTGCTGCGTGAGTTGATGACTGTATTGTTAATGTTTACTTAAAAATCTGAGCTGAAACAGGAAAAACTACATTTCATCCCCACATAAGAAAAACTGTGCTTTACACTTCTGACTCAATCCAATTCAACGCTATTATACTCTAAAACAAAAACAAAACTGTAATAAAAAAAAACAATTTTGTAAATGAAATAAAATAAAACTCAAGTTTGCTTTTAAATGATAATCAACGGAAACGACATTTTGTGTTTATAAAACTAGTACATTTTGAGTTTTTACTACACAATAATTAGCGTGACATTTTTTGTTTTTTTGTGTCACACCACAAAATGGCACGCAAGAAATACAAAAAAAATTGTATATATATATATTTTTAAATAAAACTAAGACGAATCATTTTGGGGGAAAATAAAATCGAATGAAAACTAACAAAACTGCTCAAAAAAAATAATTAAAACTAAATTTGAAAATCAAAAGTAAAAAAAACAACAAAAACTAGCTGTAATGAAAAATCCCAAACTGTTATAAACCTGATTGAATTAAAACGTGCATTGAATGAGGGGAAAAGAACTACAGTATGGCTGATACTTTTCATCAAAACAAACTAATGTCAAATAAACACACTGCAAATACAACAAGAATTTTTGTGGAATTTTTTTTACTTCTTACCATATCTTAACTGCGCTCTAGTAGGTGGCGCAACGACAAGCTGCCCTGTTGACAAAAAGATGATGAACATGTTACGGAAGAGGAGAAGAAAAGGAAAAGAACATATGATGTGCTGTGATCAAATTACACGAAGGAAAAATGGCTCCCTCGTTGACTCTTTCACCCAAACAAGTGTCTGAAATAATGCATAGTATTGATTGCAGCTGGTGTGAACCTGCATGTGTGTGAGAGGCACAAGCCTTCATTTATAGTCGAACACTCGTACATTATTAGATATTAAATAAGTTGATGGCAAAAGGAAAATAAACTGAAGGGGTTAGAGGAATGTTATGACAGAGGCGTGACCCAATTTTTTTTGTTTTTTTCTGTTGTTCTTAACCATCACTTTTGGTACTTCTTTGTGGCAGCACCTAACCAGAACCGTTTGGACGACTATGTTACAGAAGTGAATTTAGTCTGTAGGAAATGAATTTTGGTCTGTAGGGAAAGTTGGCAAGCACAGATGTTCTCGAGCTTTGTCTGCGGCACCGTTCTGCTCCATTGTAGCTCGGTTTCTGCCAAGCCACCTGCGCTCCCGTCAAGAAGCCACAGAGGAGGAGGCCACGCCGGGCGACGCGCTGTGGCGCGGCACGTCAGGTCCGGAGAAGTAAGCAGAAGTTAAAGTATCATTTCAGTTGTCCTGTCACAATTTTTGTGCATTTTTCCCTCTAATTGCAGCCATGGCGATGTAACAATTATATTATACTTTGTGGGGGTGATTTGAATTAGACTAATTGTTTAGCCCAACTGGAAAAGCACAAAAGTCATTCTCACTGTGTTGTCGGGTAACCTCTCTTCATTTTAAATGTATTATAAATTAGAAAAAAAACAACAACAACAACAACAACAAACCGATAACATTTCATGTGTAAAAGTCACGCTACAAAACTAATAGCAGTGGCTAACCTCGGCTTGGGCACAGTGCACATTGAGCGTGTGCATGTTTGTGACTGGGGTGCGAGAGGGAATGGAGTGAAGTGACATCTGCCATATTGAATCAGCTCATTTACAAATTTCCTGCGCTTCACATCCAGGTGAAATGTGTTGAGTGGAGGGAGAAGTGAAGAGTATAGATGGCACATTGGTGCGGATAATCTCCACGGATGATGAGATTTTCCTGACCCTAACCTTTCCAGAAGTTAGTAATTCGTTGAAAGACGGCAGGAGAGACATACATATGGCAACTGTTAATGGATTACTACCATCGTGACTGTGTTCAAATTCTGACGTGAGGTCGGTATGGATTCTTTAGGGAAAGGTCTTCAATAAAGAGTCAAAGAATAACTAAAGAATAACACCACTTCCACAAGGCAGGCTTCCATTTCCATCACTGGTTGGATGGCGCAAGATGCAAATGTCAGCAACACAAATACAGCACACCAATGGAGCGAGTATCTGCAAATGAAAAATTGGCAAAAAGGAACACAAACCGTACAGTGCTACATGCTGACTACCGACAAGGATATCTGTCAAAACGCTGCTTCTTCTGCTTTTTCCATTCCCATGGAAGTGGCAACTGCGACAACACTCGTCAACCATAAACAGGCAGCCATTTGCTGCAATGCAAAAATATGTGTAGCAAGAAAGTAAAAAAAACTACAACTTGCTTAGTTACTGTGCTATACAGACTAGACAGAAGCAGACAATGCCATCGCTTATGAGGCCGAGGGCAATAAAATGGTTTCCTTTAGCAGGTTCTGTGAAATTGGATTTGTCTCACTCAGGTCAGTGGAAATTGGAATCCAATTTCCACATGCTGACGCCTATTTATTCCGTCACACATCTCAGCTCACCTAGTGCAGCACACAATTTGCAGTGTTGTTTTAAACTGTGACTTTACAGTTTTAATTGAGTCATGATCATATAATTAGATTAAACATAATATCAGTCCCTTTTCTGCTCCCACATCTAGTTTCACATCCTGCTCTCCATTCCTTTTTCGAAAGCGGGGCCACATGATTTGTTTCGTCTAATGTTACAGAAGAATAGATGAGGATTTTCCACTACACAACCAAAGACGCATATGAGTCAAACCGGCTTGGTGTTTAATCATTAACACGAAAGCAAATACACACCAAAGAAAAAAACATTGTGAAATCGCTAAACAAGAAGTCGAAAGCACTTGAAGATGTTTCTGTTCCAAATTACGTAACCTCACCTCACAATTTAGTGGCTGACATTATTGTATTGATTGTGTGGCATCTAAAAACCCCACAGTGTTCTTCCAACTAAGAGAATTGGGCTCAGCAGAAAGGATCTGGGGGGAAAACCTTTAATGGAGTGTGATGAGCAGCTACCCACGAGCAGGCACTCCGCAGCAGCCATGTACTAATCCTGCATGCCCATCCTGCAGCAATACAGCAGATAACTGCTAGTTTATTAGTGCTGTGTTGATAGATAATACTTTGAATACACATTTGTTAATGGGGCTGTCAGCTCCAACAACACCCTGAAGCGAGCACTTTCACATCCTCTAACATTTTTACAAGACGTAGAGCAGTGCGAGCGCACACACACTCACACACATACTGGACTGTAGATAAATGCACTCGTCGAACCAGTGCAAGTCTCTAACAATCTGCTCATGTCTGATTCCATTTGTCTTTGTTTTCCCCTTTTAGCTTTTACCACTGGATCTTCTTTCTCATATAGTCATATACACGTGGATAACCTATATATGATGCAGTGGTGTAGTTAAGTAACAAACATAAAAATCATAAAAGAGACTAAATTTAAAATGATACTTAAGGTTAATAGACAATTGATTTTTGTTTTAGCAGCAAATGACTTTAGTTTTTCCACATACATCATGACTAGGGTAAACCGAATATCGGCCGGGCCGATTATCTGTACCGATATTTGGCATTTTGACTAATATCGGCCTTTTTTACAAGCTGCTATATCACTGAGTGGCAAATACTTGCGAATTTAGTAAATTTGGGGTTTTCGTCAGGTTTCATAAAATGTTGCAAAAGATGATAACAGACAGTTTTTACTTGTCGCAAACAGTTTTCTTTTGCAAATAAGTTTTGAACATGTTCAGACAATTTTTCACTGTCTGCGAATATCTTTGGAAACCTTTTACAAACCCTGACGAAAACACAACATTTGCTCAATTTGAAAGAAGCGTTTGTCGCTCAGTGATCTTATGAGATCAATTTAAAACTAGGTTAACTTCAGGGAAATTTTTATTTATGTATTTATTTAAATGTTGACTTTATAAGAGATGCTGCCGAAACTGGGAACTCCCTGTATTTTTTGTTTTTGTTCAAAATGTAAACAAAAATAAGTGAAAGTTTCAGTTATGGTTTTGCTAAAATTAAAAAAATAACATAACTGTCTATTCTCTATATGGTTAAATTAAAAGAAGAAAAAAAACTTTTAACAAATATGCTCAAAGGCATTTCAACAACGTATTTTTTTATTTGTGATGCTAATTTCAGTTCTAATGCAACTAAATATCTGCGCCAAATATCGGTTATTGGCCACCTTGACTACCAATACCAATCGGTATAAGCCCTGGAAAAGAAATATCGGCTCATCACTAGTAGTGTGAGCAGTATGATCACATTTTCTATGTCCTAATAACTGAAATACTGTAGGGAAGTTTGGAAAAAAATCTGAAATGCTGAGCATGTGCAGGAAAGAAAAACAAATGCAGAGGCGTTTTTCATCTCAGACTTTGAAGCAGCACTCAAGATTTTTTGTGTGTGATTTCCACCCCCAAGGATTTGATTTAAAATCTAGTTTCATGAGGAGTGGGTTCTCGTTAAGTGACAGTGCGATGCAGCACAAATTAAAATCAGCATTTGCTGTATTTCCCATTTGTGGGCACAAATGCTTCTGGTGTGCGTGTGTACTGGTGGGCATTTCTCTTTGTGTGGACAATTAGTTCTGGCCCGCACAAGAAAATGCTAGGATGGGCTCCTTTCACCCGATTAGATCAATAGAGAACAGTCAAGGGAGAGAGACATTCATCAAGCTAAGAGCGCTGCAGTATTTTTGTATGATTTATGAGACAGAACACAAGAAATTATCCATATGGAATGTGAGCCTGAGAGACAAAAAGTGAGGTTGTAAAGAGTGAGTCTGAATGTAAGACCCTCTACAAGAAGAATAAGAAATTAATCCTGCTAAATACAAGGATACAAGTATCGAGCTGAACAAGAAAGATGTCAGCAAATATGTCACAGAATAATGGGAAACCTCAAGCAGAAGAAAGGCAAGTTGGAGTAGCTTTCTCTTGGCAGGATGTGAGGAATAGGCGGTTTTAATTGGGCTGTCTAAAATAAGTGTAACGGCATACTACAGTGAATTCTCTTTGAGCATAAAGGGAAGCCACTACAGTTCCTTAGAGATGATGGTGATGATGAAGCCATGCACACGTTTGATCTCACACTCCATCCATTTTAGTGTCGATACACACCATCTGCTCAGAAGAGTATTACAGTCAACAGAATGTACTGTGCATAGAGACTTGCACTCACGCTGAAGCAGCTTAAAGCAATGCAAAATAAAATACTATTCAGAGTTAGGCCAGGCACGGAATTAAAGTAAGGCCTGCTTCGTCTTTCAAAAAGACCATTGATTCAACCCCATTTCAATTTAGATTTAATTTAAGATTGTTACCCCAAAATTCTCATACCCATTTACTTTGATTTCACTTGGGACCAACACTGGTGCACTTATAATTAATGAGCTGTTGTATTCACATCTGTCCAAGGAAATTACACTTCACTTCCCTAACAGGTTCTGGCGCAAAAAGACATCAATACAACAAATCGTATTTAGACTCTAATCAGTCAAACGTTTATTCTGCTTTTGAATTGACAACAGGAAGCAACCACAATGGTTATTCCACAATGCAATCCTATTGGAGTGGAATAGAAGCGGAGGCAGGTTAGGTATTCAAAAGCACAAGACACGTCACAAGTGACGTCATGGCAGTGACGCCCCCCTTTTTTAAATCATCATCACTGTCAGCATTAATGATCGATTGTTATTGGCCTCCCTCCCTCTGGCCTTGCTGGCACACGCCCTTGCCATGCATCACCGTGAGGGCGAAAAGAGAGACAAGTGATTTCATATTGTGACATGCACCTCTGATGCAGCTGCTTTCTCGAGTTTTGCCAAAAACAGGTTTATCTCCCGTTTTGTTCCGAGTCAGTCGTGTAAATCTCTGCCAAGGCCAAGCAATCTTAATTTTGGAGCCGCACCATGTTGTACATCACAGACATGCATGTTATGCCGCGGGCTTGATAATGTTAGCGCTAATTAACATTAACAATTGTAAGTTGCTGTCGACAACATTCCACTTTAGCATTGTTACTTACGCACGTGGATGATGCGGCAGGCTACTAATTGGAACACAGCGTGAATTAGAGCAGCTATTTGAGAAACAAGTGTATATGCAAACAACCACAGGCAAACGCATGAACCCCCTGCCTCATGCTTTGTGTAAAAACTCCTTAATTTACACTTGAATCCCACTCTGTAGCAAAATGTAATGGGTTCTTCCTTGTCCCGCCCACCTCAAAAAAGAAAAGCATAATGCAGCAATAATGTGTAGTGGAGCTGCAGTTAATGCATTTATAAGTATCAACGTGCATACATAACATGAGAGTTGTGAGTATAGGATAAGACTGATGAGAAAGTTGTCAACATGTTGCTTATGGATGAAGTCATTTTGTCCCAAGAAAACCC
>NC_141244.1:12682807-12717807 GCF_054856555.1 Leptonotus elevatus
TAAATTCCAACAAATTAGGGAGACCTCAAGAGACTAAAGGAGAGACTGAGCAAAGGAAGGAAGGACAGACGAAGCAGAGTAAGATCCACAGACATCAGCCTCCACCGATTCAACGACCAGGGGAGGAAGCAGATTGTGTATGAATTTCGATAGATGCTGGTGGTGTGGTGGATCTGGCATGCATGAAAACCTCCACCAAAGAGGGGAGCCGTCGACCCCGGCCAGGACAGAGCAAGCACAACACCTCAGGGCCCCCCCAGGCCACGGCAGCGCCAAGGGACAACCCCCGGGCCCTTACTATAGAAGTGCATTTCAGTAACTTAAGACAGATGTACTTTGCAATAGCTACATTACATTTTAGCTTATTTTATTAAGTGAAAAATGATCCAAAACTTTGGACGTTCTTTGTCTCTTTCCTCCTGGCTCTTGCTCACTGCTATGTGAATCCGCAGCAAATGTAGCATGTAGCAAATGCATAATAAAACTTGGATACATTTGTAATTTTGGTGGTTGTGGATCATTGAGTAGTAATCAAGGTAATGTAACAAACTTGAGAAAAATGGGTGTGTTAAAAAATAACTTCTAAATTGAAATGCTGATCTCGTCTCTCTCCTCACAAATAAGGTAATTCAGCGCACTAGAAAAACGACTTGTGCACACTAGTAAATTGACCATGTTTTACTAGTAACCTTTGTTCCACTACCAGTTCCACTTTTGGCCTACAGTTATACAATTCAACCTTTTTAGTAAAATACCATGCTGCACTAGTAACAATATTGGTAGGCATGTGTCACACACTAGTAGCCTTTTCCTTCCAATATATTACTTGTGAGGTAGTCATCTGCACACTACTAGTACGACCAGTGACTATCGTGCCACGGAATTGTCAACTCAAGCAGTTTTGCCTCACAGTAACATATAGTTGTCCAACAAAGAGTGTCCTACTACATGGGCCTAAAGGTTACATGCACTAGCCTTTCCCAGTGTTGCCTTGTTGTATTCACAGCTGTATTTACCAGATAAATGGTGATTCACACTCCCAAAGACAAACTAGCGTTCACAATCACTCACCTTGAGCTATGGCAATGGACTCGAACTTGTGCAGTTCCCGCAGCAGGCAGGTGCGCTCAGTCGGATGGAGGCTATAAATAAACTCCTTGGCTCCGCGGGGCGAGTTGAGGGGCTCCACGGGCTCTTTCAGCGGGTGTGTGCCGAGGTGACGCCGTTGAACCAGCGCTGAGACCGGAAGCTCTGCGGCCAACACACCCGGGATAGATAGCGAGGGTTCGACTTGGTGGCTCAAGAGTCCGGCTTGGAGCGGCCCCCTACCAGCTCTCAGGTAAAGGACGGGCCGCAGGACTCCCCGCAGGCGGGGCAACATCTCAGGGGAAGGACGACCGTGGCAGTGGGTAATGGCTCCGGAAGCTGGAGGGTCATGGAACAAGCCCCGTTAGTCAGCTACTGCAACTCCAGTCACGTGAAAACACAAGTCGGGTCATTCGAGGGTTGAAAAGCAGGCGTGGCGATAACAATAAAGCATTCGTAAAACACACGCGCCCACTGCGACTGACATGGCTGGAAAATGAGGCGATAATGATCCAAATCGAAGTGCAACTTGTCTCACCTCAGTCGATGCTCGGCTGTCCCGTCCAACGAGCTCCGGAATAAAACGGAAAATAACAACAGCGACTGGCTCGACGCATAAGTCTCTTCGTTTCACTTACCGCACGGTAAATGGAGATGGGAGCGAGAAAGACTTTCACAACATAACATTTTAAATCACAATATGGGCGTCAATGACTGTCTTAGCAGGCGTAAAGCCGGTTGTTGTAACCTTCGGTTGACAGGACGCTGTGAGGCGGATGGGAGAGTACTGGAGCGGCTGGAAGCATCCACGCAAGTGACCAATGGGAGATCAGCATTCTTCGGCGCGTACGTGTGACGTCATGCGTGACGCGTCCATGAAGGCTTATTTTATGTTTTTATTTATTTGTTATTATTAATGAAACAAAAACTATTATTATTAATAAGGAGGGCTTCAGTCTTGTTAAGTACTAGAGGAAATCGACATTGAACACCATCTGCACTGTGTAACTGTTCATAGAAAGAATCAGACTGAAAAACAAGATATTTTGTTATTTTTATGTTCAATGATCTAAAATATAAGAGGGATTATTTTTATAAACAGTCAGGGACCACGTCGATAATTAAAAGTAAAATATTCCAACATAGTGAATTAATTTAAATACAGTATAAGCATGGTTAGGCGTGAACACACTCCTGCCTCCAATACACACGTGATGTGCTCACACAGTCACACAACAAGGCAGAATTCCACACTAAGAAAAGAAAAAAAAAATGACTGAGTGGAAAGCTATGCAGCAGCATTAGTACTTCTTTCCACCACAGGCATGAAGCATTCTGTCTATATGAGTTAACATGAAGCCAAAGCGTCGTTTGTAAGTCGATTTGTTTATAAGACTTGATTGATTGTTTTAATACACAATTATTGATTAGATGAGGGGTTTTAGCCGACTAATGTGAAAGGGCATAAATCTTCCAAGTAGTCGTAAAAAGCACAGGCAACACTGACCCCTGGTGGACAAAATCTTGTATAATATGCGTGACTGTTCCCATCCCAAAGTAGGGCGAGCCTACTTACAACAAAGAACAATTCATACTCTGATTCACACCCATGAATAATGTAGTCCTAAGATGCATGTCTTTGTAATGTGACAGGAAACCACAGTAATCAAATGTTTACCTAATTTGAGAGAAAGAATATTGAAATACTTCTGAGGTAACTCAAAGTACAAGGAGTCAAAGCACATTTATCTTTTTTTTTTTATTATATTGCTGACATTGTCATTGCACAAAAGAATAACTAACGCTGTACTTTTGGGAAAAAATTGCCGGCTGAACTGTGTAGCCGGATAGATATATCAAACACTGTGTGAAATTCTAAACCTGAACAACTAAAACAACTTGACTTTTCACTCCTCAGAACATACAGTATAAACTTCTTAAATCACAGGATACAGAAAATAAGTGATTTATATAATATATAATAACTTCTGCTGTAGGATAGTCAAGGAAATATGACCTAGGATGATACACATTATATACAAGTGGACGGCTAAAATGAGAGTATTTTTGGCTATGGCAGGTTTAAATGAAACATTGTGGGCTACACATTTAGGAAAATTGCACTAAGTGTATCTCCATATCATCAATAATTATACTGATGAAGTGTCTTCATTACAAGGCCAGTGAAATTTACATTTTTTTCCTTTCTAACCAGCCAGCTCTGACAAAATGTAGGTTATACTGTAAATGTAGGTGTGAAATAATAGACCCAAGGTTTGTGGCAGTGGCATTACAGTCAGACAAACAAACAAAAAAGCCATAAAAACCAGATAGCATGGCTGTGAATACCCCTGTTATGATGATATAAACTGAGGACACGTTGCAAAATGAAGAAAAAATAAATTAAAATGCTTGTACAGCCAAATAATATTTACAAGCCTCAAATGCAGTCACCATGATCGCACAGTGCTTTAACTGAAATGCAAACACACACAAAGTTTGACATCAAGCATCATGTTGCTGCGACGTCTTAATGTCTTGTAAAAAGAAAACGACAGTATTTCTTAAATAATTTTTTTTTGTAGTAGATGCATTTCCATGTCGCCACCGATATGACATTTCCAACACCAAAGGCTGAGCTTGCCCACAGATAACAGAATAAAAGATCCGCATTGTTGCGAAAGAAACACTTTCTTATAATGTTCTCAGCTAAACTTAAAGACTTCCATAGAAATATTAAAGTGTTAAACATTATACATATATATTTTTTTACATAACATTAGTAATATTTATTTGTGAATAACTCCGCAATGTGAGGCAGTGCTAATGACTTCTAATAAATGCTATAAAAAAAAGAAGGAAAAAAAAGGTCTATTAGGGGTGTAAAAAAAACCCTACAATTTGAAACAGAAGATCGGTTTTGATTTATTGAACTGAATCTAATCATTACATTTTAAAATCGTTGCATCTTTGAATCCTATCATACCCCATGTAACGAGAAACGTATCGAATCATCTTTTGTGGAGAGATGCACACCCCTAAAGTCAATATGCATCTACACAACTTACTGTATAATGTTAAGGACAACACTGTGCTCCGAGTACGCATTCTTGTTGAAAGAGAAGATGCCGTAAGCGTCAGGCACTGTGCAGGAGCAGAAGATTGTGAAAAGCAGCAATACACTTTTTTGGCAACATGGACATATATCAAGAAATACAAATACACGTGAATCCAAACAAAAAAGCAGCAACCACTTCATGCTGCACTCCACCTCAGACGTGTCCACAGTGGTGCTGTGAATGAGTAAAAGCACAGAGGATGGAGCACAGCTTGTGTGCAGCTGCTTGAATGTCCTTGAAGTTCACAATGGTCTGAACACAACTGAATGGTGATCACCACAACCAATTCCTCCCTTCCACTGGATATTGCACTCCATCACTTGCCTTATTTCCTTATGTCTAGTACATCCAGTCTAAAAATAACTTTATTGAATAAAATCGTGATGTCACTGCGTGTGGTCATGATCACGCGATCCGAGGTGCTGAGCGGTCATTCGTGAGGGTCCTCTTGAGCTTGACTCCGTTGCGGATGGCCACCAACATGTTGCCATCTGCCTCCTCCCCTGTCTCGGTTTCTCCTCGCTCACTGTGAGGGTGCTGCTGGGCCAGTTGGTTGGCCAGCGGGACGGTGGGTGGATTGCTCGAAGCCCGACCGCTCCAAGACACCACAGACGACGTTCCAACATTGTCGCCTCGTGGAAATGTGGGACAATCTGGACTGCCTTCGATCTCCTCTGCGCCCCGGCCCCCGTTTACCACTCCTGGCATGTTGGGAACTGTTGGAATTTTGACTGGGACTACTGGTGTACGGATAGGAATGGGACCTGTGCCTACAACTGAGCCTGAGCGGCGGGTGGAAGGTTTGGAGGAAGGGGTGCGGCGGATTGTGGCAACACCTGGTGTGACAATAACTGGACCATGGCCTGTAGAATAGGTGCCAGAGACATTATGGTATCCAGAATAAAAGCCCTGATTTGAACAACCTATAGGGACAGAATCACAAAAGATAGGATATCACAATAAGAAATGTCTTAAGACAGCTCCAGATATAAGAACAGAAAGTATACACAAGATATACAAGACACATGCCTACAAAAGGTAAAAAAATAAATAAAAAATTGTTACAGTTATGAGCCAGCTCTTCATTTTTTTTTATGTGTTCTAAGCCAACAATTTAATTACAAGCAAACTTCAGATAAGCTGCTCGAGTTAAGTGGAAAAACAAATGGAGCAATTAAGATACTGTGATGCTCTCACATGTAGGCAAGGAGAGCCACGGTTGCCCTTTAACTATCAGTTGTTTATTCAATTACACAATGAGTCAAACACACACAAAATGGGAACACTCGCGCTTGAAATTCATTTCAATGCAAAAAATTTATTTGATTTACAAGTAAACTGAGTTTCAAGATTGGTCACGGAACTTTATGAAACCATAAATCAAGATACCACTACACTTAAAAGAACATGTGACAACCATGTTTTGGGTTTGTTTTGTAAAAAACAAAATTTTTTGAGGGGTTTTCATTTTGACCTAACTTTTTGGGTAAACAAAAAAAAAAGTAGTTTTGGTCCATTTTTGACAAAATACGTTTTTATTTTGACCCAACTGTTTTTAGAGAGTAGGTACACATGTAAATGAAATAACTCCCCCCAAATGATCATTAAACCCAAAAATTTGGGCCAAAATGAACAGCCCAAAAAGTTGTCTGCCTCCTTTTGACCCAACTTGGACTATTTTTGATCCAGTGTTATTAGAGTGACATGTTATTAAAGTGAAGGTACATGGAAAAATGAAATAAATCACCCCCCCCCAAAAAACAACAACAACAAAAAAAAAACCTGCAACAAATAGCCGATCCCCCCCCCACCCCATTTTTCTGTTATGTAGGTTACACATTTTGACCCAACCTTTTGGGTTAAATGAATAACCCAAAAACTTGGGTCTGTCTTTTTTTGACCCAAATGTTTGAGTGTATACGTGCGATGTGTACCTACCTGGCGGAGTAGTTGGATAAGGCCCAGAAGATGTATAAGAGTGAGTGGGAGTTGAGGGACAGGTTCCATTGGGGTAGCCCCCCTGCACAGGGTGAGGAGCATGTGTGCTGGGCAGACCAGCAGTGGAGGCGGGCCGCTTGGTCTGAAACATGCGTCGGTACGACTGGCCGATGTCACTGTTTCTGGGGATGGTGGAGGACTTGTCAAATCCGGGCTGCTGTTGCTCAAGGTCCTGTTCCTCGGTCATTGAAAAATAGTCAAAATCGGACACTGGAGAGGAAAAAAACCAAGAAGTTAGTGCACTGACAAATCTCATCTTTATAGGGGAAGTCAACCCCCACATTTTCTTTACACAGCCCAACTGGTCTATGAAACAAGGTCCTCTGATTACTATTACGTTTGTGAAATATGAATGAAGCAGATAAAAAATCCACCAATTTTTATCCCTTTTGCCACTTGCTCTCGACTGAAAATGACATCACGGTTGGTCAGGGCTCCGGTAACAACCAATCACGGCTCAGCTTGCAAACGCAACATTAATCAGAATGCCGCGTTTAGATTAGTGTGGCTGCATCGAACATATTATTAGAAAATGTTTGGGTTTACTTCCCCTGTAAAAATGGTGGTGATTTCTTTGTGTTACCTTGTGAGGGTATCGTGTCCTCAGAGCAGCAGGGTGTATTGGTCTGAGTGTTGTATCCACTGGAGCACTGGATCGAGTCCCGGTTGGACCTCTGGGTGTCCAGTTCCAGGTCTCTCGATAAGGCCAGAGCCAGCTCATCATGGGCCTCAAGCTCGCTAGGCTAAAGCCATGAGGAGGAGACTCAGTACAATTCACTCAAGGTGCGGTATGGTGACATGAGAAGGCAAAGAGATATGGAAAAGTAACCTTGACTGATGCAGTCCTGTTCCTTTCCTCCACTAACACCTTTTGAGGTGTTTGCATCTCAGCTCGAACCGGAGTAGCGGTCGAAAGGCTTTGCGCTGCGCTGCTTTCCCTGCTTGTGACTCCATTACTGTCCATTACAACTGGAGGCCCCTTGTCCTTTTTCTTTCGCAATGTATTAACCATGGGCTGGTCGTATGGCCCTGGCTTTGCCCAGTCCTGAAAAGAAACACATATTTTAATTTCGGCCAAGCTAAAACATTCATTATAAACACTGGACAGCAGTTCTTTTTTCTTGTTTTTCTTGTTTTTTTTTGCATGGCATGTTGATCAGACCCCAAAATCTTCAAGACAAACCTTCCAGGTGGGAACACGAGAGGAAGGCATCATGGGAGAGCCCATCGGGCAGTTGTGAGGGAAGTCTGGCAGGAGTGCTGATGCGGGACGTGACCATGATCGTGTCGGGCAGGAGGAGGAAGAGGAGGATGGAGGGAAGAAGGGGAAGGCTGTGCTGGAGCCAGAGCTCAAACTCCCACCATTGGTAGGGGAGTTGGCTGGGCTGTAGTGGTCAAAGCCGTTGGACAGCTGCTTGTGTATGTTGGTGGATTAGAACAAAATGAGACAACAGAAACAAACAATGGGATGATTTACTGAAATGAGAAATGGTATAAAATAAAAGCAAAAGACCAAACAGCACATTAAAGGGTTACTTGACTCGTTGAGCCATTTTCAGCAGGAAAAAGTTGATATTTTGTCCAGAGAATGAATTTGATAACTTTGTTATATTTCTTGTACAATTAATAACTAAAAACACATTTTTCCACTTGCTGTCGACTGAAGATGACATCACCTGTGCTGTGGAAGTAGGTAACTGAGGTCGTTACCTGCTTCCTCAGCACAGGTGATGTCATCTTCAGTCGACAGCAAGTGGAAAAAATAGTATTTAATGGTATTAATTGTACATGAAAAATAATGAAGTTAACAAATTCATTCTGGACAAAATATTAAATAAATAAAATATTTGAAAATGGCTTAATGAGTAAAGTACCCCTTTAGATGGGAGAACTACATTGTGGATGAAATGTAACTAGCAATTAGAATTTTCAACTTGCATTTTTAGTAGGCTTTATATAATCAGGATTTTTCAGCCTATCACAGTTAAGCGATCAACGAGTATGAAAAAAAGAAAGAACGATAACTAACCACCAATTTGATCAGAAGATGAAGCAATCAATATATCTATTTAAATAACTTTTATATTTACTCTTCAGTCGACCGCCACCCTTCACAGGGGATAGGGACTGGCCCAGCCCAAGAATAGCGAAAACCCACTGTCCACATCTATATATATTTTTAGAGGTTAATCATGTTTTTTTTTCTCCAGAAAAAACACCCACCCACGCACACATATAATTGACATCACTTAGTATCACTGAAGTCATTACCGGTACACTTTTTTTTTTTACAGACACTCATGTTCAGGAGCAAGCTAAGATAGCAGCATACTTTATTATCTTTGTCTTCTTTTATTAGCTTTACTTTCATTTCCCTATGTAATAAAGAACATATATCATTTCTTTCAATACATGAAACGAAGGAATGTTATTAAAAAAAAATTATGCCAAGTTACCTTTCACCCACTCTGTATATCAAAATGGCACAGAGCCCCTCAAGGTGACATGGAAGAAGGGAAAAACAAAGTGTTTTCCAAAGTATTTTTTGCATTCCCTCGCAAATACTTTGAAAAACGAAAAAAAAAAGTGTTTTTTTTTTTTTTGCTAGGGAGCACATACGGTAGTTTTTCTTCTTCCATATCACCTTGGGCTCTGTAAAATGGCACAACATAATGAAGAACAGCTAAAAGAAAATAAATGGTTTAACTGAAAAGACAAATAATGGAAATGACATTGGAGTTGGAGTCCTTATTTATGACATACCAGCCTTTCCTTTATCTCGTCAGAATTGTATTGTCATGTGAGGGAAAACAGCTATGTTGACGTCATGTGTAGCCAAGTATGAGGTTTTAGTACGATGCAGGTTGCAGGCAAGGATGCAGGTAACTGACTCTCTATGTAACAGTGGATGAGTGTTTCACCTTGTCAATAGTATGCAGAGATGCTGCAGCAGCAGCAGCAGCTGCTGCTAGAGAAGGGGGGTCCCTGCTCAGGTCACTGTGAAGTTGCTCATACTCTGACACATCAGAGGAACTGGAACTGGCACACGGCTGGGACAGCAAGCAAAGCAGCAGCAAGCGGGGCAAAAGGTGGCACAAGACAACAAACACAAACAGACGGGACAGAACGGCAAAGACAGCCAGACAAGCAGTATGTTAGATAGCACAGGCAACTTTTCCATAGATCTCAGCAGTTAGTCGGATGTGCAGTCATGTGACCATACAGGCGGTGGAGAAGGTGCAGCAGGAAGTGCATTCAAATTAAAGGCAGTTATGTTGGGATGTTCTTTTTTTCTTTTCTTTTTTTACTGTATCTCAAGAATGAGATCTGCAATAAAAGTGCACCCAGCCTACTGTGTGTAAGATGCACATTTGGTAAAGATATTAACTCAGGATGCTTGAGCCTTTCCAAACCACATTTTCTCACAGCGGTGGACTGCTTTATAGTATTACAGGAATGACCTGCTTTGCCCTGGGCTACAATGGAAGCACACATTTCCTGTGCAGTCGAGCTATAATAACCTCGCCACAGTCACGTTAGTTATTGCTCATTAGGTGGAGAATTAACGTCTAGACCCCCCACTTAGATTGTTAATCAGACAACATCTCACATACTGTACATATGAGATCTCCTCACCTTGCTTTTCGCCGGCATTGGCGACGACGACTTGCACTGGTCATGCGATGAGGAGGCGAAGCCAGAGTCGTGCGAGGAGATGCTGGAGAGTCGAGCCGGGGCCTGCTGGGACAGCGTGGAGCTGCGGTACCGTTGGCGAGGTTGATGGTGGTGGAAGAGGTGGTGTGAGGAAGAGGAGGAAGAAGAGGAGGAAGGAGAATGAGAGTGAGAGCCGCTTGAGCCCCTGGAGTCACTACTGTTAACACTGTTCAGACTACTGTGACGGGAAAGAGGAAGGAAGGGACGTTGACAGGAGGAGCGAAGAACCAAGGGCAGCCAAAGAGGCGAATAAAAAAAATGGAATTTGCATAAGGAGTCGAGAAAAAGAGGAAATGAGGAAGGCAGGGAATTGGAGTGTGTGGAGGAAACAGAGTAGAAAATCGTTAACACAGACCATCATGATGTACCAAAAGGTATTGGATCAGTGAGGTCAATTCCTTTCCTTTAACAACTTTTGGCTCGTCTAAAATCATTCACTGTTCAACTCACTTGGCCTATACGCTCTTAAACTGCCCAAAGGGTGTTTGTTGTGTGTCCGTACTACACTGCGCCAATTGCCTAATGTTGACATTATCATATCATATTCATTGGTGAAAAAGAATTAGCACTAGTGGACTTTTTTCCCCCCCACCCGTGATGAGCATTTCTGCATGCTGATAGTGGCTTGGAGTTTGGAAGCATAGATCACAAATAATTTGTTATAATTTGATTGTGTGTATTAGATCACATGTGGCATAGCATTGGTAAACCTGATCAACACTCACTCACTCTGCACCAGCTTCAAACATGGGTTCAGTCATGAGCACAGTATTGTTGAAGAAATTAATTAAATACAGAATGCAAAACTACATGCTGCTTCAAAGTAGCTTGCTAGATGAGCCACACAGCAGTCACTCCCGATGTTAATTTCACATGTGATGGCGGTGTTCGGTTTAGGTGAACGGTATGAGATTTTTTCTAATAGGTTTTTTTGGTGAGCTAACAAATACACGCACGCACGCACGCACACACGCACGCACGCACATACACACACACAAAAAAAAAGAATAAAAAAAAAAAGAGCAATGATGATGACATTTCCGAATGAACAATACTGAGCTCTTTAAGAAAAAAAAAGAGAAAAAAAGAAGAAAAAAAAGGGAAAAAAAGAAAAGAAAAAAAAGAAAAAAATTTCACATGTGACATGTTTTCTCCTTCTGTCACCAATGTACACAGTGAACCATTACTAACATAAGTTGCAGCAAATATCCACCACTAGAGGGCACAACAAAGATGCTTTAGACAAGAAGACTACAAACGATTTATATTGTCATTCAGATCATTAGCAGATAAATGTACTATACCTAATTTGATGTCCTATTTTTGTTGTTGTGTTTACATTGTGTTTTTACCTGCACACGCTGGACTTCCTGGACGTATTGGTGCTAGGGGAAGAGGGTGGAGTTTGGTATGACCAACTATAGTCGGAACCTTTCAGATCCAAGATCACCTGAGAGGAACAATCAGGATTAAAATTGTACATGTGGTGTTCCATTTGAAAGAGATTATATTTAAAAAAAAAACTCAATGAAATACTGGTGCATTACTTGTTCACTGGCAGGGGGTAGCTTGTGGGGATCAGAGGTCAGTGATTTGAGGTCGTCAGAGATGGCCTGGAGATGGGTTACCTCCCCCAAAATTGAAATCTCCTCATCCTGTAAGAATCATTCGAAGCAGAGCAGAGTCAGCAGTCAGCCATCATAATAAGTAATGACACAAGCAAGAGTTGTCCATGTTATGCAAATGTGTGTACGAAAACCTATAGTAGATGTTAATACTACAACTTACTACATACCACAACAGGCCGCAGCATTGCTACAAAAGAGCAGAATCTTTGTCTCTCCTCTATCAGTGCTTTCCTCAGGGCCTCTTTCTCAATTTCTTCCAAAAGAATGTATTTGTCATTGACATCCTGCATCGCACAGTCCAACTGGGGAAGGATATCACCACGACCTGCCACATAAAACACAGAAATAAAAAATGCAGATGGACAGAAGAAAAAGAAGACGATGAAGACTTTAGAGTGTTACAGCAGCGAGTAAGAATATACAATATTATGAGGACAAAATAAATAACAAGTACCCATTGCCATATTTTTTGGACTATAAGTTGCTCGGGAGTATAAATCATACCAGACAAAAAATGCATCATGAAGAAGAAGAAAAAAATATATAAATATAAAAGTTGAACTGTACTGTAAGTCGTGTTTTTACGGCAAATGTATTTTACAAATACAGGAGACCAAGAACAGTAGAGCTCGGACTCGGACACAAAATTCCTGTTCACCAATCGTTTTGACAGCAGCAAAAGAGTCCCTGCTGTTGGATTCGAAACTTTTCCACTTACAACTACGGAAAGGTTTTTCTTTTTAGCTTAAAATGGCTTACCTTAACTAGAATGTGTCGCATTGTGGCCAAAGGTGTAATCCTTTGTGGTTATTGCGCCTTTATAATAATAAATCCTCGTGGTGACGGATACCGAATTGCTAATTTAGCGAGCTAGCTTTATACATCACACATTAGTTGCCACAACTACTTCTTTTTCGTCTTCTTCCATCCCTTGCTCTACTTGCTTTTGGTGGTTGGCAAATACTTTGGTGCTTTACTGCCACCTTCACATTTAGGTAAGCCATTTTAAAGTAAAAAGAAAAAACATTTGTGGTTAGAAGCAGAAGTTTCAAATCCAATTGTAACATGTTTGCTGCTGTCAACAGGATTAGGGAACGGTGATTTTTTGGTGCCAGTCCGAGCCTACAGTATGTGCAATATTCACTACGGTAAAAACACAAAGTTGTTTTTTGTTAATTTGATGCTTCTTGTAAACAGCATTTTTTTCCCTCTGTCACCAAGTTTGTTTTTTAAAATACTGTATATATTGTTTTAAAATATAAGTCGCACCTGAGTATAAGTCACATGACCAGCCAAACTATGAAAAAGAAGTGTGACTTATAGTTAAAAAAAATATGGTATTTAAAAAAACAAAACGGGTGACGGGGGAAAAAAATGCTGTTAACAAGGAGCATCAAGTTAACAAAAAAACAACTTGGTGTAAGATGTGCTTATGTTTTTACTGTCGTGAATATTGCACATACTGTAGGTGGGCTTTGTGTGTGTACATGTGTGTGTGTGCGCGCGCGCGCATGGGCTATGTTGATCATGTTAACGATTGCATGATTTTTTTGACTAGTGTAGGTGCATAGAATATTGGAAAGATCATTTTTTGACTTGACTTTACCTTTAAATAGATATTAACATGCTTCAATCTACTTTATGTCTGTTAGCTAAAGGTGTTGAGTAGTATTTGGTAAGGTGTGTTCGTGCGTATATAATTTGACTTATTTTGCATCAAGAAATTAAACATTCAGGCCGGGGAAAGTTTAACCTTGTTTTCCCCCTGCAGCTATGTAGTCAACATTAGCCATACATGATTAATACAATGCAGTTCTTTGAAGAGACCACATGCACAGAAACAAGCTTTCATTTCTCTAGTAGACCTATATTTACCTTTTTAATATATTTCAACTGACATTGAGACATTGTTCATAGAGAAATCAGTGAAGGGATGCAAAGGATTGTATGCACACACAGATGAATGCACACGGTCATGTGCAATACCTCAGTCACAGCCAACAGACTTTAACACACTCCCTGCATCACTCATCTGTGTAAGTCTGGCCATTGAACACGCTAGCCTCCATAATAAAAAAATAAAAAAATAAAAAAACATCACACAACACACTGACTGATAACTTTTTACATTTATTTCTTGTTAAGTTGAATGAACTGTTAACCCCAATAATTATTATTAACAAATTCATACAAGTTTTCACTTTTGAATAATTTAGCTAACAAGAAAGCAGTGGGAACTGAACTGGAATACCGCCTGTGTATGTACATGTGATTTGACATACATTCACACACGATTGACATGCACTCACACACGATTAACCTCTCTAAATTGCACATGACCAATGATTACATTAAGCCACAGTCATGGGCTGTTTGTTATAACCTTGTGTACATACACCGACTATAGTATAGTCGAGTCTTAAGAGTTGAGGTTACAGCTAACCACTATTATGGGCAGCTATTATTATTATTGTATTAATGGTTGTTTTGGTGTTGTGGCTCATCCATTGTATCCCAAACTACTAGAAAGACAATGTTTATGTTACTCAGTCTGTATGTTGACAAAAAACCATGATAACTGCACATTAGTGCAAAGTATCATAATCTCACTTAAAAATAGGGGGACGTTGATACTTTCTGCTCTCAGCCTGCTAGAAACACATTCACTTTTTTGTGCTTACCAGTACGGAGACTGGAAGCCACGGAAAGTGGAGAGTCTGAGGTTTAATTCTACATGCTGTGTAACCGCACAGCTTGAAAGAGAAAAGCCATGAGAAAACAAAAGGAAAGGAGGCAGAGGAAGACACATTTAAAGAGAAGACCCTGGGTCTCAGTTACCTAGGATATGGCTCCTAAGCCAACTGATATACCGTATCAGCTCATTTTGATGTCTTCTTTACAATGGAACAGTTTTTGCAAAGCATTACAAACATCTACCTACCTATGCATTGACACTGACTAACTTACTCAAAATATCAGCTCCAGGAAGAGAAGGACGTTTATCAGAACCACATGAGAACAACTGAAAGAATGATACCTTTCTTTTGGAAGTGTCTCAATTGTGGTCAGTCAGTACTGTAATGTTTAAAAATGTCAAATTATAAATATCCCAAAACAAAGCGGAGGGAAATGTCATCAATTACTTTCTGCAGCACTTTTTTTTTTACGTGGGTACCTGAGCCAAGAGAACTTAAGAGAGAGAGAAAAAAAACCCTGCCCTGTGCAAGCTACCAAGTAAGGCAATGTTTAGCTGTACCAGATTTGCACAAGTCATCGTTCAGGAAAAAGTACTTCTCCACACATCACCGTGTTGCTTCTTTTAAAATACTACTTCTAAAATATTAAGATGAAAGCAAAATAAGTGTGTTTGTACCTTTCTTTGCTTTCTTCTGAAGTTTCAGTGTGTCTGATGACTTTTTCTTGATCTCCTGCCGAGCTCTCTTATATTCTAGATAAGACAAACATAGCAAAAGTGTGTGCAGGAAATGAGTTAAATGTCCCTAACTGGCGAATGGCAGATTTTGTGTTTTTAGGTCATTCGTACCGCCTATCAAAAGTTTGCAGCATTCCTTTAAAATGCTGGTTTTGAATAGTTGCATCTCTTTCGCTATACAGCCAGTAACACTATCTGTGAAGCGATTATAACTGTTAAGCAGTCAGGAAATGGACAGCCCTCCATGTCCCACCATGTTTGTTTCCAGCTGAAGATATCGGGCGGGATGGTTGTGTTTTAAATGGACTTTGAGGTTCACTGTGTCGCGACTTTCTTCATACAAATGCGACATACCAGCTTGTTGACGTTAGCCGGCCGTTTCGCGCTCATCTGGCTTGAATCCAAAACAGTCCCACTGTGGCGCTAAGCTATGGAACAAATTCCATTGATTCCGCTCAACTTTCTGTAATCGTACCGCCATCGAACAACGCAGCTTCGAGAACGCAAGTTCTTTCAGCCTTCTTGAACGCTGTTCGCACCGTCTGTGTGTGCCGCCTCACACAGAGGTGAGCCAGATGACTGACAAAAGAAGGAACGAAATAGCGTGACAAATACCCATTTAAATGATAAGTTATCAGATCTGGGGGGGAAAAAAACTATTGTGTCCATTTATTTATCAAACAATAAGACAATAAAATAATTATCGTGACAGGGCCAGGCCTATGTCAGTGAGCTATGACTGTTCTACCTCTGGCATGGTCCTTATCCAAAGTGTAGACACCTCTTTTCCACTCCTCCATCTGCTCTTGTAGGGGGTTGATCAGAGCTTCCAGGAAGGTCCTGTAGAAAAAAAACAAGTTACTCTCATTTGATCCTGAAAAATGATAGAAACATTTACAGGCATTCCATTTTTGTGTACTTTATTGAAACTGTGACACGTTTCATTTTCATGTTACAACCTTACTCTGTAAAAGTTTATTGACGTGTATTCCAGATATTACAATCAAAAGGGGATGTCTATTTTTATCAATCATTAACAGGCAGGAGACCGGGCAACAGTGTTTATATCCAACTGTCACAGTAAAACGTTAGAAGCTTGCGCGGTCATATCCGTCGATCATTACCTAACTGAGTCACCAGGCATTTGCGCATTTATGAATGTGTTTAAAAAGCTGCGAGTGCTCGGCAGCTGCAGGCTTAGTGCATACAACTAAAATTAGACTGCAACCCTCACTTGCAGACATTTCTCTGTCTGTCTGTCTCTCTTGTGTGTCTGTCAGTTGGAGCCCCCACCCATGTACACGGCCCCGCTATGGAGATCCAAGAGGAATGTGCTGAAATGCCACCTGAAATTAGAGCCTCTTGTCTGGGTAGTGTGTGTGTGTGAAATGGAGACAGATATGTGGTGTGCATGTGTGAGGGTCTGCACTAAAACATGCATCGTCTCTTGACCAGTACAGCCCTGCGGGGGGCATTCCCGCACAGAAGAGCACATGACATCAACACTTGGCGCGTTGAGCGACATCACATGTGCTGAGATGTTTATTGGGGGTCGAAAAGCACCAAATGTGTTGAGTTACGACATACTCCATGGTGGCAGGCTTGATTGTACATGCAAAGCGAGACAATCTTACATTCCAGTCAAGCACTGACCAAAACAGTGCTAGCATGTAAATAAATGTCAGTCGTGTGGTACTTGAGCAAAGATAGGTGCCACACACATTCACACGCAAATTCAATTCCTTACATGGAGAACTGTTTGAATTTAGCCTCAATGCTGCGATGTCTCATGCACATCCTGGTCAAAGCTGATCCGATGTCCCTGGTGCCTCCTGAAAGACAAAAATGGACAAACACAGGCACAATTAATGCAAGTTCAGTGAATCTGTGCCAAAGGAAATGTTTGGTTGTAGTGAGAAAAATAATTTCGTCAACGCACATTATTTTCACCGGAATAAAATTAGACTGGACTAAAACCTTCATTAATAAACTATTACTAGGACAAGATCAGTATGCATTTTGCCGACTAATGAAGACGAGACGGAATTGTACTTGGGCTAAAATCTATGGATATTTTAGTTCATGAACAAAAACGAGACGAAAATTATATTATTTTGTAAAATCTTGTCTGCTAATCTGTCACTGTGACACACAGCGACACCCACTTTCAAATCTGCAGCTAGAGAGTGCAACATGCACAAACATGGGACAGACAGGAGGTGGATTGACTGTGAAATGTTAAAAAAAGAAATTAAATTATAGTTATAACGTAACA
Source organism: Leptonotus elevatus (assembly GCF_054856555.1). Classification (NCBI taxonomy): domain Eukaryota; kingdom Metazoa; phylum Chordata; class Actinopteri; order Syngnathiformes; family Syngnathidae; genus Leptonotus; species Leptonotus elevatus. The sequence goes on from NC_141244.1 coordinate 12,700,061, forward strand.
TTAGTCCAACGGCTACAACATTCCAACAAAAACGTTAATCCAACCGCTAACTAATGCTGGCTAACTCACTAGCGCTTAGCATGGAGCCATAATAGCCACTTGTTGATTAATTGTGTGTGAAGTTGTTTTTCATCAAAAAGATGAGAGAAAATTTTATGTGAAATAGTTTTAGATCTTAAATGTGAAAAATATACAGGGGTAAAATGACTGTCCTGACTAAAACTAGACTAAAATGTTGACTAGACTAAAACGAGAAAATCATGTTTTTTGGACTAAAATGCTAGATTTATAGTCGTCTAAAAATTGTCACGTGGAAACTGTAGTATGCTGTTTTTTGAAAAGATACAGTATTTGATCTGTACAGTGTCTCTGCACTAGTGTTAATTTTATCCACTATTTTTAAATTTAGCCTCAGTTTTAGTCCAGTTTCAAGCACGCTTGTTAGTTTTCATCATAATTAGTCAATTTAGTCAGTCTATGACTCAATAAAATGAAAGAAATAGTCACAAATATGCCTAAAATAGCACTGAGCAATCTAATTCTCTCATGTCGCAAGCAAGGCTGTTGCCAAGGCGGGACGTCATCTGGTGCACATTATTGCTATAACTTAGTTAATTATAATTAGTTTAGTAAACCTAAAATGTAGTTTCAGTTAGGCTTTTAAAAAAAAAAGAAGCATTTTCATTTAGTTTCATTGACAAAAATGCTTTTTCAATTTTAGTTTCACGGTAGTTATCTCATTAGTTTTGTTAACTAAAATAACCTTGATGACTGATATGAAATACAGTACTTATATTGTGATACATTTTTTAGCCACATCCTCCAGCTCAACTCTTTACTCTATTTGTTAAATTTGTTTAATCGGGCGATTAACATACCCCTTAGGTAATCCGGCGCAACCGGGCATTTTGTCCACAGTACTTGCACATTTCAGTCACATGGAACAGTCAAACCCAAACACCAGTGTATTTCTTGTGATGGGGTTACGCAGCCAGTTGGGTGCATGTGTACTCTAACAAGGAAGTGGAGAGGGTTCTGGTCTGGAGCCATAGCTGTAGCAGCCAGGCCATGACATGCTGACGAGCTGACCCAAAACTCACATTTTAAACACAACAGCTCATTATTGAGGCACTTTTACAACTGCAATATATGAATATGTGACATCCCTAAAGACACGTGTCATTTCCTTTCCTGAAGGCTCAGTAGCTGTCCTGTACTGGAAGGCCTCAGGCTGGATGTCGACACGGTGACTTCATGATGGCTGACGGAACCTTTGTGTGACTGCTCAGTGCTCAAGTTTCTGTGTGGGACTGATCCTGCGTGTCTATTTGCATTTGCACAACTTTTTGTCTGCATGTGGGAAAAGGTTGGGGTCAACAGGTTCTTATGTGTGGATGTGTGGGACTGTGCTCTCGTGTGAAGTGTGAATCCCTCTGTTGCAAGCACAACTGGTGCAGCATGCACTTAAAGGTTGGAAACAACGATAAGGCTTAGTCGTCCCATCCATCCATCCATCCATCCATCCATCCATCCACTACTAGACAGCATATTATTCTTGAGGGTGGGACTAACAGATGTCAGCGTACCAAAGGGAGGCCACACGGCCCAAGTAAGTGTTTGTACTGGCAAAATCTATTCATTGCACAGTAATTCAGCAGCTCAAGTCCGCACTGTCAGGGGAAGGGTTTGGTTTCAGCTGATAATGAATTTTTTACTACCACACCCGTACATCTGGATTTGATATGAAGCATATGTAAAGGCAACAGTCGGCTCACAGAAATGTGGCACACGCCTAACAAGACTACCTCTGTCAAGGGTTGGCAAAGTGACCGCAATACCTGAAATGAGCCATGCAGGCAAACGTGATGGGCAGTCACAAATGGGTCTACTGTACTGTTGATGCTGACTTCCTATGAGGGCAAGAGTGTGTAGCTGTGTCAATGTGGCATCTGCAACAATTGCCAGTTACCATGGAAACTGCATGTGTACGTGTAGCCCTTTTACACTACGTGTTGAAGACGGCATTTTTAACACTTTTTTCACCCTTGCGTGGCTGTTTTGGATAAACGGTAGGGATAGACTGAATATTGGCTGGGCCGATTATCGGTACCGATATTCAGCATTTTGACGAATATCGGCATCGGCCATTTCGAATAATCATATGGCCGATAAGTGCTATTTACTTGAGTTTTTATTTAACTATTGAAGACATGATGCTACTGCCCCTGGAAGATTCCTGAACTTTTTGTTAGATTTGTAAAACAAAGGCGTCTATTGACTAATAACTCCGATTTTTTTTAAATTAAACCCCAATATTTTTTACGAACCCTAAATGTTGTTTAATAAACATATGCTTAAAAAAAATCTGGAGTTTGTACTTTTTAAATTTTTGATGCCAATATTTTCCCCTTTAGTGAAAATGAATATCGGCTCCAAATTTTGGTTATCGCCGTTCTTGATTACTAATAATCGGTATTGTATCGGCCCTGAAAAAAAACCATCGGTCTATCTCTAATAAACGGTGCTGAGCTGATATGTGGGATAAGTGGGGTGGAGTGGGGAATGGGGGTTTGGGGTGGCGCAAAGGTAATACCAAAGTAGTAACAAAGGCAGTACAAAATCTATGTAAGGGAATGCTGTACTGCCTGTAGAAGGGAGGTGTAAGTTGTAACTTAACCCAGCCCGAAACGTCTCCCTTTGTGTTGCTGTCCAACGAGTATTTCATATGGCACACTAGATTATGACACTGACATGTCATGCATCAAATGATCTGGCAGCGGGATGCAGTGCTGCACGATCGCACATTGCTTGGCTCTGTGTAAAAGCTAAGGCCAGATAAACGTAAATCTTCTGTTATGGTCTTGCGTGTCAGTTTTTGCAAAAGAGGCATGTATATACTGGAGCATATTTAATGGTCTGGCTTCCCATATAATACAGTTGAGTTCATATGATTTTAGGTGCTCTTTGTTTTTAGAAAACTAACTTGAAGCCAATATCAACTCCCTGTCCATTTTCACTAGTACAACAATATTCTGATTAATCCTGGCACAAAGTCCACACTCATGCATTCCTTGCTGTGCAATAGATGTAGTAAAAGCATTCTGGTGGCTAAACGTGAATGTTCCCATGTTATTGTTGGGAAACTGTTGTGGTCCTCTCTCAGGATAAAACTGCCGTAAACACACTGCATCTACTCTGTCTAGCATCTTGTGACCTCTGACAGAAATAGACAGTGACACGGTTCCAGTTATGTGCCACACACGCTGTCTCACACATGTCAACACGAGCACGCAAAAACAAGCTGCAAGCACCTCACTGGCAGACGAAGCCACCAAACTGCCGTAAGCGTGTATGTGGAGCGGTGTAGCTGGCTGTCTCATATACTCATAAACAAAATAAGTGACATTCCTACATTCTAGTGCACAATAGTGCTAAATTGACCCTTTCAAAGATGCAAGTCGGGTGCAATTGCATTTTGAAGTAAAAAATAAATTGAGGCAAAAATCAGTTTGAATGACTTGGCTTGCTCTCTGAAAGACAATGACCGTCCACATCCATGGAATTGTGTGGCATTCTACATTGTTCCTTGGTATGTAAAAGCATATTTGAACGTGTGATTGTGTACTTTAATTAGAAAGACGTTCTAAAACTGCTTGTTAATTATACAATATAAAAGTGAAAATGTGCTGAAGGGGCAGTGTTACACAGATATGATGACAGTGGAGGGACCGTGTTCAAGTCTGTGTCAATGTGCAACACCAGCTTGCAAATATCAACTTTTTGAAAAATGTTTTTTATTATAATAAATTAGTGCAGAAATCAGAACCAAATGCAGGATATTTACAAAGACAACAGCACAGACAAATAGTAAAAAAAAACTAATTGTTTGGGGACCTGGTCGGTGCGATGTGATGTAAATAATAATCAGAGATGGGAATCGTCATTGACCGAAATCGATGATTGATGGAAGTGCTCACCTTTCGGTGTGTGCTTCAGCACTTTCAGCGAAGCCTTCTGAAAAATTTTCGGACTGAGCACCGAGTAAAGCATTATCAAGCATTTGCTGAAAGTGCTGAAGCACATGCCAAAAGGTGGGCACTTCCATCAATCATCAATTCCAGTCAATGACAATGCCCACCTCTGATAATCATGACCAGAAATTCAGGCAAACATTCAATCCGAGCTGCTTAGAGGACACACAGGTTGTTTTAATTCCGGCAGCATGTAAAGCAACAGATGTTTGACAGGGTAGTGGTTACACTGATAAGAGGCTGGAGACCGTACAGCTGGATTCAAACATACGCATATATACTCACCCAGCTGGACTGAGGCACAGTGATCTGTTGGCTCACTAATTAAAGAGCTGAAGGGAACATGAAGGCTACGCTAAAAGCTGGTTAACAGTTTTTTTTCTTTTAATGACGCAATTGTTTTGATTCGGAACTGCTTATTCCCATTTGCAATATTTCGGATGGGAAACCCCAAGTTTCAAATTCAGAGGTCAACCAGCATCCCAGAACAAATTACAGCCTGGTTAGAGTTTTCCACTGTTGTACACTTCTGCATAGCTGTGAAAAATGCAGCAGGAATGTTAAACCAATAGTATGTTTTTCTTACCGCTTCTATCAGTGAAAACAAAAAAACACATTTTTGCGGCATTCTGTATCTAAATATTCTTTCTATAGAAAAGAATAGCGTTTCTATTTCTCTGCGACACAATACTATCTAAATTTACAGAAAAGTCAAAGAATGTAAGAACCACTTTGAAAAACTTGGAACTTCTTATTTTCACCTCCATCCTTTGTTTTTTCTTTCTTTCTTTTTTTTTAATAGCATAGTGTAGGTTAGACAAATGGCCCCCAGGCCTTAGCTTGGATATTTCTGCTGTACACACTTTCCTTTTGGAGCTGTTGGCATGTCCAGATTGAGCCACCCACATAGCACTGTTAATGGCTCGTGTTTCATTCACTGATTTATGTGGCTGTGTAATCAGGTTGTCATTATGATGTATTCACAATGAATAATACAGTACATGTATGAAACCCTTTGAAAAGCAATTTCATTTTTTTCCCATTCAAATTGCAGTAAACACAAGAAAAAAAAAAGATTAATCTGTGCTTGAAATGTTGTGAAATAATTCTAAAATGTCTACTTTCAATGGTGTAGAGTACTTATTTTGCAAAATAGCAACATTTAAATTGCTAGAATGAAAATATTTTGTACAATAGCAGTTCTGCTTCGTAAAAAAAATGTCCTTTTAGAATAATAACCTGTTGTATCAGTTGTCCTGAATGGTGGTGGATGTGCCACTCCCGTAATAGATCAGATGACAGACAGGCAGCTTCCTCAGCGGTCTTACTCTGGCATCCTACACACTCCATTGTCAGAATGTCTAGCCTCAGTGGGAACCCACACAAGCACCGCTGTGGGCAAGCATACGCATACACACACAAACACGCACCTGCTCCAAAGCGACAGGTTGTGACATGCAAAAAAAAAAAAAAAAAACTGTTTGAAAACATCTATCAACAGCTGATGACAGAAGAGGAAAATGAGGGGGATATGAGGCTGAGCCAGAACAGTTGAATGAAAAGTACCGTTTTTGTGTCAAAATGAAATGCAATGGAGTTGACTGTAGCAATTTGAATCTTCCACCTCTGTGTGGTTTTGCAGCCTGAATGCTAACGAGGGCTTGAGAGCACAGACAAACAAGAACAGATAGCTGACAAATGGCAATTTTACTGAACAAATTAACCAACAGCTCAATCCCTACGACCTCCCTCTTTAGTGTTCCTTACCGACAGATGCAATGGCCGGGATCCAATTGAGATAGCAAGAGTGTATTCTGCTCTTCTAAAAAGTGTAAATGTACTAATACACAATTTTTCAGGATACAATTATGATCTATTTTTTTAAATGACCAAGTGAAAGTGCAAAATATACGTCTATTGGTGTACCAGGCACAACTGCATGATCCATATTGCACAATACACCTACCTGTATAAACGTCTTTGTCCTGGCATCAGCCATGTTGGAATGGTACTTATTCATGTTATTTAATCTTTATATTGACCATCTCATGTCTGTGTTACACTGACGTCTTATTAACTCATTCACTGCCATAAATTCATTTGAACTATTTCTATTAGTTTAACATTTTTTTCTCTACTTTTGTCAACATGAGTAAGAAAACCTAGAACTTTTTTTTTCATTAGTTAACTCGTGAATTCATGTGATTAATTACAATTAAACATTTTAATCACCTGACGTCCCTAATTTTTAATAATCTTATATTCTTAAAAAAAAAAGAAGAAAAGATTATTAAAAAATGTGGGGCGTCAGGCAATTAATATTAGTAATCGTAATTAATCGCATGACTTCACTAGTTAACTCACGATTAATCACAAATTTTATATCTGTTCAAAATGTACAATACCTTTTCTCTCTCTAGGTTTTCATACTCTTGTTAACAAAAGTAAATAAAAAAATTAACTAATAGAAATAGTTTAAATGATTTTTGGACGTCTGTAGCTGTCAATGGCAGTGAATGAGTTAAAGGTAAAGCTTTGTATAAAGGAGACCACAAAAATCTCGCCTGTACAATGTGACCAACTAGAGAAGGGATAGTCCTCTAGTTGGGCATACTGGTGATAATTAAAACCAGATAAACAGAAGAAACCAAGCAGTTTGGAAGTACAACAGAACACAACACTGCCTTGTTTGAAATAATGACCAACAGATTACACCCACCCAATGTGCAAGTGAGGTGACATTATCCAACCCAGCGTCACCCCATATCCATCCGCCCGCCCACATACACACAGGGTCTTCACACAAGCACATCATTCATTCAGAGAGCTTCATGAAGTGTCTATAGCACAACAAAGAACAATCAGGACAAGTCACTAACTGAGTGGCTTCAACAGTCACTACAAGTATTGCACAATTCCCAAAACTATGAAGTCAACCAATTCTTTCAATGACGTAAATCAGAGTTTGCCCAAACGAGAAATGTAGTTCCCTTTGGAGCTAATTCGTTTGCTTTGACTGGCTGTCTCTTTTTAATTTTTGGATGGTATGATGTAAGTTTCCGTCATTTTTGTAAATGTTAGTTTACCTAGTAGGGAAAAAAACGCGAATCAAATCAAAAACTATTTCTGTCAGAAAAATTGCGATTCAAATTTTTTTCCTGAAATCGATCAGCCCTGCAAATACAGTACAGGTATCGATTGCCGCACCAGCACAAATGTGAAAGGCACGCATCCCAAGTCTTGTTACAGTTGCCCAAACAATTCACACACAAAATAACTACTTTTGTTTATCGTCTCAAGGCCTCTCAACCTTCTACCACTTTGGCTTAAAGTTCCTCATGATTAAGTTTAGTTTGCTTGAGTTGACACACCACCTGATAAACACCTAGCTTGGCAAGCATTAGTGTAGATAGGCCTGCCAATACAAAAAAGAAAACACTGCAGAAGGCAAGAAAACAAAAGACAGAATGTGCTAGACAAAGTTTCATTTTTCGTTGTCCAACATGAAAGCCAAAGTTCCTGTCAAAGTCACACAGACGATGGCCAGATTAAATGCTCTTGTTTTATTTGGGTTTCAGTCAAGGTCCTGTAAGGTAGCAGCACCATATCTATGGAACCTAGTGTGAGAATATAAGAGCTGACATGGTAGTACAGAACAGAGGTTGGATTGTTGGCTGGCGGCCGACTGTGGTCTTCAGTACAAATGTTCAGCGTTACTCGTTAAAGAAAGGAAAAACTACTTTTAGAAAACATGGGACCGCTTTCCCGACACGACTCACTGGTTTGATCAGGTTCATGTTTAAACAAAAACAGAGTGCAAACAGAGACAACACCCGCAAACATCATTGGTGACACACATATGCGCCAATGACTCTCCTCCTCTGACTCGAGGATGTTTAGCCTATTTTCCTGTGTCTTGAAATATTTTAGTCCACGTTTGTTTTTTCTGTCCTTGTCAATAAACAGCCGTCCTCGCTCTGAAGCGCACATACTTCAGTGTCCCTTAATTCCACGACAAGGACATTTTGGAGCCCGTCTGTAAGTTTTTTATTGTTCAGTTGGCTACTGAAAACCAAGTCCACTTTGGCTAATTTTTCAGATGGCTGCAGTGTACACAAACTTCACGCGGCATTAATGGAATTGTACTTTTTCTCGTGCTTGAGGGTGTGCACACAAGGTTGCGCAGGCTTGTACTTGTCAAAGAGCTCATAAATCTATGGCTGAGTGTGTTTTTGACCATTTAGGTGGTTTAATTGCTGGCTCCAGTGATTTGTAAGTTTCTCAGGGTGGGGTCAGGTCAAACGTTGAGAACAGAGACTCGATTCAGCGCCATGCGCCTAACTTGTACAGAGAAGGAGATTCTAAGCTCGATAGAGGACAGACAACGTACGCGCTCAGGCTAAAAGTGAAAAAGAGGACAAACTTTTCAAAGGAGGCATTGAGGCAGGGGACTAATTCAGGATCTGAGGTTGCTCTGTAAGAGAAGCCAAGCAATGAATTGAGCAGGGCACAGAGGGAAAGCCCTTTTTTTTTTCCTCCATATACACAGCTCTCTGGTCACAGGGAGAATTGAAACATACGCCAATGCACAAACGGAGGAATTGCATTATGTTCATTAACCATTTGTCATTTTCCCCCCATTTATATATATAAAAAAACTGTCAGCTGTTTAATGAAACCAAGCAGACTGTTTTCTTTGAGTGAGTGATAAGCGCTCTGCAGCACAGACTAAAACGAGGTGACAGGGAACGGCAGGCTCTCTGATGAGCACATAACTTGGCAAACCCAAGAGCAAATGTGTTTAGCGTGTGCTGGACAAAATGTACACAAATGCACACGCTAACTCTTATGCACACACTTGTGATGTGAACAGTCCAGTGCACTCCATGGCATACACGGGGTTTAATGTTAAGTGTTTTGGCCCCTTTTAACTCTTACAATCAAAGACCGTATTGAGTTCATGTAGACTAACGCTCATTACTAAGCTCATATATGCCTTTTAGAGTTTTGGACCCTGCTGTTCCTCATCTACATTTAATGAACTCTGAGCTATTAGTGTACATTAACTCAACTTTCCCATGTCTACTTGCATGACCTTTTGCCTAATATGGACCCTCATTAAGCACAACAAAGAATTCACCCGAAAGAGTGGTTGTAATGTGAATTGTAAAATTGTGCACAATATTATGTTTCCTTTACTAACACTGGATTTTGTGATTTACCGTGTGTTTTTAAATCTACAGCATACATTTAAAGAAATCATTCTTGTGCTCAATATAAATGAGTACACCCAACAGATTTGGAAAAAAAGAACATGAGTTTTCTTTGTGAATCAATATTTTTTTGTGGGTTACAATACCACAAAACACTCTTGACAACTGCAGCACAATATTTGCAAGTGAGATTTGTTTGTGCACACACAAAAAAATAAATGACGAAAGATGGACTTGGTAGATAGATAGTGTAAGTGTTGTATTTACAAAGTCACCACAGGCTAAACAAGGATTTTTGGTGAATTATTGTGCTGGATCATCACCTGTGAATTTGGAAACACAAAATGGAATGGAGTGTACAATTAACTCATTCACTCCCAGCCATTTTCACTGAAGCAACTCCCTTCGCTCGCGGCTATTTTTGACTGATTTTGCAAGGCCCACAGAATATTGTGTACTATTGCTACAAAAACATGGAATCAGGAAAAAAAAGTATATTTCTATGTTTCTGTTTCGCAGCAATTAGCATTAGAAAATAGCTAAGTTTTATCATTATTCACAAATCTGTTTAAAACAGTCGGGAAAGTAGCTCTTTGCAACATGGCCCTGATTGATTGCTTATACTCTGCTGCCACCTGCTGGCCGTTTTTGTAATAACTACCATTGCTTCGTTCATGCATTCTCTTCAGTTCAGAGGCTGCATCAAAGCCTTCTGTATGCGCTAGCATAAAACACACACACACACACACACACACACACACACAAACACACACACACACACACACACACACACACACACACACACACACACACACAAACGTATAAATATGTCTTTGGGAGCATGGTAATATTTAAAATAGAATGTATTTATACGTTTTTGAGCGCAAATAAGTTAGGAATCAAACACGGGAAGAAGATACTGTAGCTGCTTTTAAAATGTGCAACAAACATACAACAGATGTTATTGAAGGAAAAAAACATGTACACCTATTGACAGGAAATTATGTGGAGTGTTTAACTTAACAATACTGTAGCCCTAAAAGGGCTTTGGAAAATTAACTATTCCAAGAGGGGCAAAATAAATGTTAATGGCAGGTACTGACTATACACAGGGCTAATGCTAACCTGTAAAAATGTCAGAATGGATCAAAGATGTAGTAACTATCTATTCGAACATACTAGCTGCATCTACAGTAGAAGTTTTTATCATTACCTACCAATCAGACAAAACCAAACAGGCTGGAAAAGTAGAGCTTCTGACGTGAGTAGAGTATAGGATTAGAGTACACACATGCACGCGTTCAGTTTATAGGGCTGTGGACGAATCGGTGGTGACTTGAATAGAGATGGGAATTAATTGGCCATTAAAAATTAATAGCATATTGTTGCATGTTTTGTCATAGAGGACTGTTTGCACGGCAATAATCACATCTCAGGGACATTTTTCATAAAAAATCTTGATAAGACAGGAAAATAAATAAATCCTGAGTGTGTCTCTCACTATTGGATAAACAAATTAATTGAGTAATGACCGCAATCAAGGAACAATCTAACTTATAAGTCAGTGTACCAATGTATTCATGTTAAAAAAAAAAAACATATACAAATACACACAATGAAACAACATTTTTATCTCTTTTTTTTCTCAATCAGCAACAATTTTTGGGCAGCAACCAAAATGTATTGTCCTGGATGAAACACTCGATAGATTTACTTCAAGACCCCCACCACCCCCCCCCCCCCATAAAAAAGAAATACACACACACACACAAGTTACCTTATTATTCCAATCAAATTCTACCAAAGTTAAAGTTTGACCAGAACCCACACAGTCTCTTAGGAAATTATATTATCAGCTTTCTGACATCTGATAACAGTGCCAGAGTAATAACTTTATTCTAAAGTGCTATATAACTATAAACATAACAGACTTGTCCTATATCAAAGTCGGTGCAAAGATCAACTTGTCAGTCTTAATACCATGCCGGGCTACAGTTCACGACGTCAATCAACTGCAGACGTGGCTGGCGGCTTTGAGAATGAAATGATATGCTGATTATCTGGTTATGTTGCATCTCTTTCCTGTACGCTGCAGATAAACGAAAAAAGCATGTTCTGTCCCCTTAAAAAGGACAATTTGATCAAATAATTAGAGAAACTGTCTTAGCAAAGGGAAACAAGTGTTATGAGCAAGTAAATTATGTATACGCACGCACGCACACACACGAAGGGAAAATATGCAGTGGGAGAGTGACAAAAGAGCCAGTACAGAATAACAACACAGTGACTGAATGGTACTAAATCAAGGATCCAAAAGAGGACCGAAGCTCAGTGACAGTCCCCTCATTCCCAATTCAGCAGGTAAGGTGATGAATGGATATGCCAGCCTGTCATCTCATGTTTATAAAGAAGGGGAGAGGAAGTTGGAGGGAGTCGATGTTAGGGAGGGAGCAGATTGCTCACACACAAACACACACGCAGAACGGAGCCAACTCTGGTGCTACAAACAGTATAGTGATGGATTTAACACCCATAAAGAAACTAACCCCCCAAAAAATAACTCCACTTATTACAATGCACAACTTAAGCTGGTTAATGTGTCAGGACTGCTGAGATTTTTTTTTTTATTTGAGGTTCTCTTCACCAAAGCACCTGCTAAATGGCACAGACCTATAGATTTGATTCCTACCTCTCGAGTTGGTTGCCAGGTCAGCCACTTTCTGAAAAGCATCCAAGAAGGCAGCCAAGGCAACCACTGTGGCCCTAGAAGAGGGAAAACAAAGAAAAGAAGAAGCTTTTGTTACATAAAACACTTGGCTGATCAATCCCTACAGAATAAGTATCAATTTGCAGTCCATGTGTTGGTAACAAAACGTATATAAAAAAGTGACTGAAGGTGATTTGAGCACTGCTCTCTGTTCTCATGAAACAGCAAACCAATGAAAATTTGACATTTTGTATGCATGTAGTCATCAGTGGTCAAAACCCATTAGCATAGAGGCCTTAAATCCAGTCACATTTGATTTAATTCAGTTTGACTGTTGGCTAATAGTAGCCTCAGCAGTGGTGCTGCTGATTGGTTAACCAACATACACGGACGGTGTGGGCATGCACAAATGAATCAGCTGACTGACATAGTTCACGCTCCGTGACGTTCCACTTTTTCCACACTTCTCTGTGAAGTCCCAGTTAACGTGCACTGGTAAAAATTCAATATTTGGCTAAATCATGTCGGTCTCCTCTCCACTGGATGGCGATCATGTTCATTTAAGGTCATTTAGCGGTGCAGGTTCAACAAGGAAAGGTGGCTCGCTGCTATTTGCTACTTGGTAAATGGTGCAAGGTGAGTGGTAAAAGGGACAACTTTACAGCTCTGTATATGTGGCAGTGTTCTCGACCTTGACTCTCCTATAGTGGAGTTTAGTCCTCATGGAATTATTGTGTGCTGATGAAAAGTAAATACTGGTATGGTAAGAGCATTGAATAGATTTTGCTGAATTTCAAAACAGTTTTAGTCTCCGTTGCACATGCCATTATTTTATATTCATTCCTTTATGGCCACATCTTCATTGTTGTATTATGCAAATTCTTACTTGGGTAAATTACATTTAACAGGCACAGTACTGTACTTTTTGTATTTACACTAACTTAAAATGCAAAGGCATAAGTTTGTTTACTGGTGTTGTGACAAAATCTAAATAAATACAGACATATTTTCTTCATACTGCATTATATGTACCGGTATTATTGTCTTTTTTCGGGAATATCTTTGGTTTCCAATGGACTATATGCCACGGAGGAGTCGGGACTTCCGACTTTTCAGCCATCAACTTTGTTTCCGTTTCCGGTTATGTCGTAATTGGCCGCGTCCCAATACTCGCACGAATAGATTTATGGAGCCTTTTATACTGCAATGGCATTTATGCCGACAGTGCGGGTGAAATCACTGTAGGCGCGTTTGTTGCGCGGCGCGATGATGTGCGTGCAGTATTTGTCCACATTAGTTGGCATTAACTCATTCACTGTCATTGACGGCTATAGACATAAAAAATTCATTTGAACTATTTCTATTAGTTGAATTTTTGTTTCCACTTTTGCTAACAAGAAAAAGATAATAAAATATAATAACATAAATAGTTCACATGAATTTTTGACGTCTATAGTCGTCAATGAATGAGTTAATATGATTTATTGCATGAGGGAGGTGAAAAGCCAGTATTGGGACGCGGCCAACAGTAACCGGAAACATTATTGCTGTGTGTTTTACGGAAGTCGGAAGTCCGTGACATCTAGTCAATATCATGGGTCGGTTAATACTTTTAAAAAGTCAAATATTGTCGGATTAAGGTGTTAAATGTGCATTAAAATTCTGGCTTCATTTCATCTAATGCATTTAGTGCATGCAAACATACTGATGGACTACTTCTGACACGCAACTGAACGCAAATTTAGATCACAGGTTTGGGAATGAAAGCCTCTTTTGTTGTCGCCTGTATGTGTGCGAGCATTCAAAAAGGTATCTGCTCTCAACAGAGACGATGGTCATATGAGCTACAAAAACAAATGTGCTCTATTTTCCAAGGCACTGAGACAAAAATAATAATAATAATTCTTAAAGTTTGAGTGCCTTAATTTGTCAACACTTGTTTATTTCCGAGGTCCAACGGCAAACTGTGACAGCAAACGGGACTTTCACAGACTTGTGTGAATGGACTCTCAATTTGCCCCTTGTGACTGAAGCCAGAGGGCAACCATCTTACGTTGCCACTGTTCGTGACAACTTCTGTTATTTTTTACACTAAAAACACTGATATCAGTGCGTGTTTTACACTAGTATCCATGTATGGAGTCATGAGAGCCTCTCAAAGGGCGAACTTCCCTGTTTGCATCAACCATTCAGATTATATTAACTCAATATCAACAATTGTGACTCAAAGAAGTCAGATTTACATTTCGCAGCAATATTTTTCTTTTCTTTTTTGCTTTCACTTTTTCTTAGTGATGAAATATACATGTAGCGCTTCTCCCAGATGTCATACACGGTGGTATTTTTTGCCATAGAGGCAGAAAATAACGTGACAATGCTGCGGAGAAATCAATGTATTCAAGTTAGGCGGATTTTTTAAAAATGGCAACGTAAGATGGCTACCAGTGGCTTCACTTCTCCCAATGTCCAGTTAGTGGCTTGATTTTGCTGCTTTAGATTACATCTAGGTTGCCACAAATGTGACAAAGGACAAAAATTACACTGAGTTTAAGAATTTAGTTTAAGTGCAAAAAAATGCCTTAAGATTTCCGTATTGAATCAGTGACAGAATATTAGTTTTCTGATCACACAAATAGCTCATAAAAATGTAGTAATGGTTAATAGGTTTGAGGGCAGAGTTTACCAAAAGATTCAAGGGTGTGGCTTGACCAGAAGAAAAAACACAACATAGTGTAGGCACAGTCAGATTCCTTTCTATTTCAAGCAGAGCGCTGGCATTGGAGGAGCTACGTCCAACAGATCGTTTACCCAATACTATGTACTCATGGAGTGAATGCTCTCACGAAGTCTGGTCAGCTGAAGTTATTCATTGAAAAAAATGTTTCAAGACATGGAAATTAGGCTTCAAGAGAAAACTCTGGATTTCTCTCAGTAGAAGAACTATCTTATAAATATTCATACATAAATATCTCAACGCGCCCTGTCCTTGAGGTGAGAGATTTCAATTTGATCATAGCCAGTTCAGGGAAGCCTGACCAAGCCAACCTACACTCCACTTAAAACTGTGGCATAGTATAGCAGAGTGCTCAGCCTCTGACAATGATACATTGAGTGCTGCTGCCACTATCTATTCTTAGTGCAGTCGAAACTGGAATGTAGCTGTGGTTGATTTGGATCCTGGAAAGAGGGTGAATTAAACACCCCTTTTGAAACACTAAATTCCAACAATTTCAATATGATTATATATGTCAACTGTGCTTTACCCATTGCATGCATATTAATATGTACAGTACAATATTACACTGCATTGTATATACTGTCTGTCTGCATCGTTTCTACATAACCAAGCTTAAATGTTATTGGTGTATTTCCTTTTCCCAATGAAGTCAAACCCAAAATAAATTCTTAGCCCTTTAAGGCACAGCTGCATCAATCAGCCAGCACACCGAAGCAAGGGAGACCATGATTAGAAATCAGCTAGCCTTTATTCTACACCATATTACTTATTTCAAGCAGTGTTGCGCTCAAATAAAAAAATGGGCAGGAGGGGGGAAAACACCGTAGTTGGACCAAAAAAATGGCTGAACACTGTAATCGGATGATTTCCTAGTTGCTTTGTGAGCGGGGTGAAGAGGGGCTAAATTACAGAGCAGTACCCCAAGGACATCATTACACACATAGACACATGCCACAGCGCTGCTACTTATCCGAGCCAAAGCGGCAAGGTGGGTGTGTTTGTGTTTTAGCATGTGTGTGTCCCTCTATGTAACCTAGTCCCACAAAAGATTACAGAGCTTCATGGGTGGATAGGGAGTAGGGGTGGCTATGCGGTGGTCGAGGGCACTACTTTTGCCAAATTGGAAGTGGCTATAGAAAACATTAAAGCAGACCAAAAAGGCTGCAACGTGGTTTACCATTAGGACACTGAACACTTGTAATCTATGCAGTAGGAATGGCATCAGTACAGCTGGCACGACCACTGCAGCCTACGGCTGAGTTTAAGTCCAGTAATCGGGGCAAAGTTTAATACGACAACAGTCGGACTATAAATAGCACTGCACTCATGACTCGGATTGTCCATATCCAATAAATCAGATCTCCAAGTTCGGTCCTCGAGAGCCCTATCCAGGCTTTCTTCCATCTCTCTCCTCCAACACACCTGAATCATATCATCAGGATCGTTACCAGGCTTCTGCAGAGCTTACTGATGAAGCTGATCATTTGATTCAGCTGTGTTGGAGGAGGGAGGCATGGATGACAGGCTGGATAGGGGCTCTCAAGATTTCCCTGCAATAAATATTCCTCTCTCCTTTTACGTACACACAAATACATTTGACATTATATTTGAACCGCAAAGCCGACGAAATATTGAACATGTGTAACATTTACACATTTTACATTTTGGAAAGATCGTTTAGGATAAAATCACATTTAAAATAGCATGTGACCAGATTGTCCATGTTGCATCTTTAAAACTTAAAACTCTTTGTCATCACAGATTCAACTTCTTCATGTTGCCACCAAAAGCGTATGTAACACGTTCCCAAGATGTGCAAGACATTTCTAAACGCTAAAAGAAAGCCACTGTTACAAATGGCTTACTGCTTCTTCCGCTGTCTTACAGGAAGTCGTGCCCGTATTTGTTTCTAGAGCAGAGCCCTCAGGAATAAGGTTGATAGTCTCCTACAGCCCGATTATTTAATTGGAAGGCACATCAAGGTGAGCTACAAAGAACCTTATGTCGTTTCGATAAAATTTGTATAACAAATCACAGCAATTTACATGATTAGAATCTCATTCAACTGTTTAATTGCAACAACTACTCAGGTACATAGGTCCAAATAACCTTTTCACCAGAACGGTCAGTGGCCTAGAAGTTAATGTCGCTACCTTTAGTGCCAGTTTTTGCTGGTTCGATCACTGGGCTTTTTGCTGGTCACAATGTACTTTTCCCACTACCGCAGTGCACAGAACCACAGACACCTTACTGTCAAATAGGCAGTCATTAGCAACAAGACCACAAATGCTCCCCTGAGCTTAAGTATGACAAGGTCACATATTTAACCCCAACATGATGGTAACACTCGAATAACATATCACCATGAATCAGTGGTAACACTGAGAAAACGGAGGAATGGAACACCGCGTGGCCTCTGGACGCTATTGTTAAGTCCCTCAGCCTTTATACCGCTGTCACTATGAGTCTGTCCCGCAACACGTGGACATTTATACGGCGAGAGATCTGCCGTGCACTATTAATCAAAGAATATTCCAGACTGCAGGACATCCATAGTTAAAGTACTCGGAGAACAATAAGCTTTTTATCTCAGCTGTCGTAAATTGTTTGTCTATTGACACGTGGCCACTTAAAGCCGGCCAAGAAGTGGCGAGAATTGGCGGCCATTGTTAGCATAAAACTGGCAGGAGGTGTGCAAATTGACAGCTTTAAAAAGGACAATTAAGACCAAGAAATGAACGGACAGATGGGCAGAAAGGATGTTGAGGGTTTCTGGCTTATTTAAACTGCCAGCGTTTGTTGGTCAAAAGGGCATATCACTTCACGTATTATTACTAGTTACATATTATTAGTTTTGAATGTACACGTGCTCATTTCTGAGTCAGTGAAAGTGACTAGTCATCATAATCATGCAAATGTGTTGCATAAGCAAAAGCTCACCTGAGCTGTGACTGCAGTTTGCCAGCCTTGGTGATAAAGTCCTCCCATATCGGATAGCTGCTCTGTAAACAAGGAAAACTTCATGTCATTGCTATGTCAACTGACAGTTACATAACAAT
>NC_141244.1:12722807-12745307 GCF_054856555.1 Leptonotus elevatus
GAGAAACATGGAAAACAGGCTGGATATGGGGTTCTCGAGGACCGAACTTGAGCACCTCTGGTCTACATCCATGTCTATGAATGATAAAACGTTTTGCAACTTGCAAACAAGACAAGTCTGTGGATCGAGTGCACTGAAAGTAATCCAAGTCCTCCAGATAAAAAATAAATAAAAAATTCAATGTGCCAGTTATGTGTGACTTGATGGAATTTCTTATGTGCACACACACGCACATTTAGAACGTGTTCCGTTTGAAAAAGAGAGGTAAAAACGTTTTGGTTTTTTTTAATGTAAGAATTAACAAATGAATAATAATAATAATAATAATGCGTTTAGTGCATTTTAGTTACCTAAATGATGGGAAACATGTTTCCCTGGTTTCTAAATTATATTTCTAATGGAACTTTGAAGTAGAGGTCTCTGTCAGATTGTTTTTTTTATTTTAATAGTTTTATTGGTTTGGTTGTTCGGGTTTGTTGGCTATGCTTGTGACGTTTGTTTTTTGTGTTGTGATGAATTGTATTTCTCTTGGCTAGATAGTCTTTGGTAAAGACTGTTGGTCACATTCTTTGTCTTTTTTGTGTGTTTTATGTTTTTATATTAATGAAAAAAAAATAGAAAATGTGTTCAAATAGGAATGTACAAAAGTTTATACAAAGTAGGCGTCTTCTTTATGTTTCTGATTTTCATTTGAGCTGGGAAGTATTTGATAGAAGGCTTTGGAAAGTTAGGTTTATATTTAGTTCGTTATTGTGTACTTTCTTTTATTCTTCTGTCCTTTTTTATGGCAAAATAAAAACTATTAAAAAAAAAAAGCAGAGGTGTGCTAATACACTAATTTATACTATGTATTCCTCAAATTCCTTTCATGCTTACTGTCCTACACAGTAATACAAAACTCGCGCTAAAAATACTTAGCCACAAGAGGCTGACAGTGAGCCATGTTTAAAATGGAGATAATGACTTTTAGCTTTCAAAATGATTTCATAACAGTTACTATAACATGGAAAACTATTTATTGAAGACACTTGTGATCAGACAGAGGACCTTTGGTTATAGTGCAACAATATATTTGATCCCTGTTGTTGAATGGGGTTATCACCTTTACGCCCCTGTTATGTATACAGTATAGCAGATTTTTTTAAATTTCATTTTTTTAACAGTCTGCGTATCCCCAATTACAAATTTCCCATCATTTATGCTACCTACCTGTTCTTACTTTCAGCTGTGTCTGCGTTGGCATCCTTTACACACACTTGTAACAGTTTTAAAATAATTTATCTTGGTCTTTTTTTCCATTTTTTTTTAAAGCAAACTGGCATTTGAATGGGGGTTGTAGACTTTTTATACTGAGTTATGTAAATAAAATAACATGACATTCGTTTTTGTATGGTTTTATTACTTTCACTTTAAAATCTGTATTATTTAACGAAATGTACTAAAAATTGTAACAAAGACATATTTCAAATTTGTGAAAATTCTCAATTGTAATACAAACTGTGACACCCTACAATTATTCAAACTCATTATAAAGTGGTAGAGCAAGCAAAGCTGACTGAATATTTATCATTATTAATTCTTAATCTAAATTAACTTTTAATATGCATTTAAATAACATTTTATGCTATATTAAGATTTCTTAAAACACACCAATATTAATATTGCTTGAGTGTTTAAACCTACACGCTAAGGAGGAGATAAACAATGATGTCATCTAATGAACTAACTGTGTATGTTATGTTAAAAAAAAACAACAACACCAATATTGTGAGGTTTGTGTGCTTAATCCTACTGTACCCATTAAGGAGAAACTACACAGTGATGTAATTTAACAAAATGCCATTTTAGCAATTCAAATAACCGATAAATATATTTTTTAAAAATCAGTAACATACAGTATGTTAATTAAGAAGTGAGTTTCCATTTTCCATATGACGTTTCTGTTGTGTATGAAACGAAAGCAGCAGGATTGAGTGAGATCGAGCACTTTTGGAATTGGGAAACATTCCTCTCAGTGGGGATGTGAATCCAGAAAAATAAGGAAGTTACAGTTTTAATGTGAATAAAATACCTAGTTGCATAAGCGTCACAAACACGACTAATGTGAATTTAAAAAAAGCTAGTTGCAAAAGTGCCACAACATGACTAGCATACATACCATATTCAATTGCAGCATTTTTCAGTATTCCACTCAGCATGTTTGAGAGGTTAATGACCTCAGAAAAGCTATTGGCCATTCAGTAAATAATAAAGTTGACAACAACAACAAAAATCACAAATTGATCATATCTGAAAAAAAGGCATTCCGACTCCTTACTCAACAGCAGCGTGCTTTACAAAGCTGTGTTGTTGTATTGTGAATGTTCCTCTGTTGGAGAACGGGAGCAAAATCAGTTTGAGTTTCAGGTTAAATCCTCCACCTCCTGAAGGCCATCACCAAACTGCAGCTGTAGCATAGCGTCACCACAAATGCAAATATCTGTGACAACCCCCCCCCCCAAAAAATAAAAAAACAAACAGAATGTAGAGAGAATATTAATGACCTTGTTGAACAGCATCATCACATACTTTAAAAAGAAAGAAAAAAAAAAAAAACATTCCCAAAATATTTTACTCACCGTGGCCACTATGTTAATATTGTACTGGTTGCCAGTCATGACAGTGAATACGTTGCCCCGGGGGTATTGTATGCACATCACATTTCCTGTGCTGTTCGGCAGGTGTGTGATGATGGCTCTTCCGTTGGCTGCCGTTGTCGCTGCCTCCAGCACGAAGGCGGCAAAATAGAAAAGCAAAGCTAGGAAATGGTAAAAAACATCCTGAAAATGAGAGGAGAGGACGTGTTTAGAACGACAATGGCAATCAGCACACAGCATAGCTCCACCTCTTGTTTGGGCTTCCTAAAAACAGTATCTGACATTTTACAAATATTGCAGAAAGTACCTCGAATGACCTGTCAGAGGACGGATAGTGCCACAAGACTGACACGCAACTCAACTCGACTCATCTTTATGACTAAAAGAAGTGAAAAGAGTAGACGCAGTAGTACTAGATGAAAAGGAAGATGCTAGGATAACTGTTAGCTTGTTAGCTCTTCTCCTTGATATTTTTATTGCGATGAATGACTTGGGGGACACCTTATACAAACACTCAACACAGCTAGTTGCTCCTCTCGTCTATTTGTGTGTTGTGCAATCATGTGAGCTTTTGTACTTCACGCACAGTTACGGAGTCTGTGGCTCAGTAGTTGTACTTGGTGTTGACCACAAACATTTGCGGTCGTAAATATTGGTGTACCGTTGTCTGACTCATTTTGTGAGCAGATTGAAGAAGAAAAATCACTTTTTTTATTATTATTATTTTATATCTATTATTTTATTTTTATTCACCCGATCATTCTTGTCAATGTGTGACTGGTATCAATGACTGGTATCGGCAGCCACCATAAGTACTCGATACCATGGAATAAGGCCGGTACAGCTACCTGGTATCATTACCCACCCATCCCGAATATTAACACACTCCACACCACAGGATAAATGGCCAGTTTTATACTTTAGAAGAATTAAGCCTTTGCTGACTTGGATCAGAAAGTGAGACATTTTACAAAATTGGTTTGGTTGAGCACTCTTCTTCTGATTGCAGCATCCAGCACTAGGGCACCTGGGCAAGCTAGCAATTTACCATTGACGGCTATAGACGTCAAAAATTAATTTGAACTATTTCTACTTAACATTTTTTTTCCATTTTTGTTAACAAGAGTATAAAAACCTAGAATTTGTTTTGTACATATAGAACAGATGTAAAATTTGTGATTAATCGTGAGTTAACTAGTGAAGTCATGCGATTAATTACGATTACAAATTTGAATCGCCTGATGCCCCTAATTTTTAATAATCTTTTCTTAAAAAAAAAGAAAAACTAAATAAAAATTAAGAAACTTTTTTGAAAGAAAATAAAAATAAAAATTAAGAAACATTTTTTTAAAGAAAATAAAAATAAAAATTAAGAAACTTTTTTTTTTTAAAGAAAATAAAAATAAAAATTAAGAAACTTTTTTTTTTTTAAAGAAAAGATTATTAAAAAGTAGGGGCGTCAGGCGATTACAATTTGTAATCGTAATTTATCGCATGACTTCACTAGTTAACTCACGATTAATCCCAATTTTTATATCCGTTTTAATACGATTAAAAAAATTATAGGTTTTCAAACTCTTGTTAACAAAAGTGGGGAAAAAAAATGTTAAACTAATAAAAATAGTAAAAATTAATTTTTGACGTCTATAGCCGTCAAAGGCAGTGAATGAGTTAATCTGTATTTCACCCATATGGTATCAGCTCAACACGCCAAGTAGGTAATGGGGCATAACAAACCAGCAATTATCAAAACAAAACCACCTTGGATTTGCGCTTAATAATCTAAACACAGGAAGTTTCTAAAGGTTTCAGGTGACAATAAATGAGTGAATTCAGTGTGTGAATGTCATACAAACATGCAGACTAACCCTACCGTGTGCAGTGCAGTCAATAATTCCACACACTACAAACATGGCAAAAAGACGAGGACATCTTTAAGGGGGGGAAGAAAAAAAAGAATTGTAATCACATTATGTAGGGAAACAAAAGAGTGAGAGAGGAGTTTGTGTTGATGGGACAACAACATCGAGGCCTTTGTTGTGTTGTGGTGTGAGCTCATCATCCATGTCGCTCATTGTTCTGATGAAAACAAACAACACATGCTTGGCTTCTCCTGGGAACAAAGCTTAACGCCTAGAGCTAGGATGAGAGGCCAAACTTCACAGAAATTGTACAGGTTTCTGGCCTATGCTCACCAAAATGTGCAACAAATACACAACATTTGCTATTATCATTATGTTGGATGTGCTGATATTGTTACAATAAGAGAAAATTGTCATTTGCCCATATTGGCGCACCAGGTGTACATTTACAACCTCATGTTTTAACTTCTGCCCAGATGTCTAGTCTACTCTCTTCATTTGGTCGTGTTTTTCTGGACAGCACTGCTTCCAGTACAGACACGCTTTCTTATTCAATGTAATTTACTTTATTCTCATGACTGGTTACTTTGGAGATTCTCACTGAGGGCATCAAAACTATGTGTGAACTGATGTCAAGTGATGTATTTAAGGTGAAATAACTGAAAATGTTTTATATTATAAATTTTTCAAAATAGCCATCCTGTGCTCTGGTTACTTTTTTTTTTGCATACTCTTGTCATTCTTACTTCTGGGAACTCCTTAAAAGACTGTTGGAAAACCTTTTCAGGTGACTACCTTTTGAAGCTCATCGAGAGAATGCCAAGAATGTGCGGAAAAGTAATCAGAGAAAATTTATTTATTTTTATTATTTTCACTTTTTTTTTTTGTTAAGTACATACTGTAACTCCAAATGTGTTCGTTAGTTGTCATCATAGTTTTGATGCCTTCGGTGAAAATCTACAATGTACATAGTCATGAAAGTAAAGCATGTATTGAATGAGATGGTGTGTCCAAACTTTTGGCCTGTATTGTATATAGATTAGGGGTGTCAGGTGATTAAAAAAAATTAATAGTACCCGGTAATTAATCGCATGACTTCAATAGTTAACTCACGATTAATCTTAATTTTTATATCAATTCTAAATGAACAATAAAATTTACAATAACCCCCCCCCCCTACGCCTTCATACTCTTGTTAACATGAAAGTGGAAAAAAGGTTAACTAATAGAAATATAAAATAAATCATAAAATTGAGTTAAAATTAAAAAGATGTACCGTACTGTAAAAAACGATTTGTGTTGGTCATTTTTCTGCCACTAGATGGCATAATTGCATTTGTAAGACGTTGGTGACAGCTCAGTGCATTTTTCTTTTTATATTAAGAGCGACCTAATCTTTAACATGAAGTAACTTGTGAAGTTCTTCACAAATATATGCATTATTATTCAATTTATTAGTGCTAAATTTTGACGTGAACGTGTCTGCTGCTTTGCAACTGGAATTCCCCCAGTGCAGACTTTCCAAGTAAGATTTGGTCATTAATCGTGCGTTAAAAAAATTAGTGGCGTTAAAGGAACTTTAGATCAAATCAAAATTAACGCACTCATTTTGACACCTCTAATATAGATATTGGATTT
This sequence comes from Leptonotus elevatus, assembly GCF_054856555.1. Taxonomy (NCBI): domain Eukaryota; kingdom Metazoa; phylum Chordata; class Actinopteri; order Syngnathiformes; family Syngnathidae; genus Leptonotus; species Leptonotus elevatus. Next base: position 12,728,944 of record NC_141244.1, read on the forward strand.
TTTTTTTTTTTGGTCCAGTCCAATTTTGGCATCCGTGTGCTGCCATGTCAATCTGCCCAGGGCCTTCAGAATCAGCCAGACATCAAGAGGTCTCTCAATTTAACAGGTGGATTAAGTCAGGTAAATCACTACAGAAGGTCCCAAATGCACGGCCCTCCACCGCATTGTGTTTATTAGATTATGCAACTAAATGTGTTACTATGCAACTTGCGTGTTGTGTTGTGCTTGTACAAAACTAAAAAACAGTTTGGCACATGCACCACAACTTCCTCTCATTTCACAATGTAATATATTTCATAATCTAACATAATACATTTGGATAAAGCAGGTGATCCAGGATTGTTTCGTCAAGTTTTGGGCCAAGGTAGAACCCGTTTTAGTGAGGATGTGGAAAAAGCAGGGTGCTATGACAAAGTTTGGTCAACTATGTGAAATTAAGCAATGGCCAAGGTAGAACCCATGTTGATGCAGTTTGTATCTCCTTTGTTAACTTTGTGAGATAAGGTACAGGCCAAAGAATAACTATTGTCCATAGTTGAATTTGTGCTAGTAACAAGATGACGCTGCCCACTCGTCAATTGAGGGTGCAAGACAGAAAGCTGCTAGCTGAAGGAGCATTGATTTTAAACAACATTGTATATTACACATCTGTGAAAATTGGTTGCACTACTACTACTAGATACTAGACTCGAATACTACTTACCAAAAAGTTCCAGTCAATACTGATGCGGTCAGCCAGGCCGGTGATGAGAAGGACGAGGTAGGCGGAGGAGAGGAAGAAGGCAGTGACAGACACAAACATCACCCAGCCTTGCAGCAGAGGAACTGGCACGCTGGAGGAAGCCACCAGAATCCATACTAAACCGCCAAATATCTGGAGACAAAGGCATCAGCACGTCAAAACATTATTAGTCAGCGTTTTAGACAGATGGGATACCTTGTAGTACCCAAATGGCACATATTATATATCCACTGCAGAATTCACCGCTGCAAACTACGATGATGATAATACAATTTAGCCCAGAGGTCTCAAACTCAACTTCTGTGGGGACTGTTGGAAATACAGTCTCGCACGTGTGTCTGGTTTGGATCAAGTATTCAACAAAAAAGGGGGTAAAACTTTTTCTGTGTATTCAAGACATGACTGGGACTGAGTGACAGGATATCGTTTGCATCCAACGTTTTGCCGAAAGCTGTCATGAGCCTGAGCAATGGTTAGCCCATATAAAAAAAAATAAACGTTTGAGACCACTGATTTATTTGAAAAGTCTAAATCCCCCCTGAAAAATATGCCTCGTAAGTCAACAAAACGTGATGTTTAAACCATCATTGTGCATGATGCCACTAAATTGAGTGAGACGTCAGCTCATGCAACATCAAGGATGAACGCAGCATGTGCACTTTGCTTTTTGGGGGGCGCTATTTCATATTGTCTGTGATACCACCAAAAATTGCTATCAATGACAGGCAAAGAGGGAAAATGTGAACAGACCCAGAAATGCAACTCAGGGTGACAAAGCAATTAATAATTGTGACTAGGGGTGTTATAAAAAATAGATTCGGCAATATATCGCGATATTACAGCACGCAATTCTCGAATCGATTCAATATGCGGCCCGAATCGGTTTTTAAACATCATTTTTTTATGGAAATATTCAACAAAACGTCTCACTTAGGGTTAGGATTCACACATTAAGCATGGAAGAATGTTATATTAATGGAACATTAAGCCTTAATATTTAATTTCAGTGCTGTTCAAACAATGAAACAGACTGCAACCTGTTTGGTAAATGCAGTGGCTCAGTTATAAGCCTGAATTATCAGATAAATAAATAAATCTTCATACAAATCTTACAGTGTACATGTACAAGTTCACTGATTTGTACTTTCTAAATTTGAGTAAAAAAAAAAAAACTCGCAATAATCAATTTATAGATTCGTATCGGGATGAATCGGTATCGAATCGAATTGTGACCTATGAATCGTGATACGAATCGAATCGCCAGCTACTAGGCAATTCACACCCCTAATTGTTACCATTTAGAAGACATTAACATAATGTATACTTTTTATACTTAACACATGTGCCATTTGCAACAATTGCTAGAATTGGTGAGTAGGCCTACTAGTTTTCTTTCTGTAGTTGTTAGTTACACTAATATGACTGCAAAAAAAAAGTCTTAAAACATGGTTGATCAAGGTTTTAAAATGGTGACAACTGACAACTTTAAGTAGGCCTAATTCACTTCGCAATCATCACACTCACAATCAACAAAGCTATTAAGGAATATAATACACTTTTCCTTACATGTCGTGACAAAATAGCCTGGTAACTGTACTACTAACACGAGCACAAGCTCGGAAAGCTAGTTAAAATAAGCAAACGTTAAAGAAGGTGTCAAGGACCGTAAGCTCACCTTGCAGTTCTAAAGGTCGTCAGGATGTACACAATGAATGTACTGTAAATAAAATGGCCCATTGAACACTATCAGTGTAATGCACCCCCCCCCCCCCCCGACCCCCCCAAAAAAATCAACACTTACTATTTCAAAGCAGATAAGCGCCCCAGAGTAAGTCCTCAACACTTCCAGTCCCAAAGGCAGCGAAATTGTCGGCGCTGTGAAGGTGGTGGCAGCGGGATTGGTGGCCGGCTCCGTCATCTCTCCGTCCGCCTCGCTCTCCGCTCTTTTTCGGCCTCCTCTCTGGCTCTCTCACCCCCCAGGGAACCCACTGGCACAAAGGACAAGGAGACGCGGGGGAAATTCCTCCGGTGTCATGTGTCCCTCTTCAACAGAACAGGTCAGACAGGTGCACCGGCCACTCCCTTGGAGCCATTGTGCTGCCTTTAAAGGCATCACGGAAACCTCCCACGTTCATTATCTTATCATGTCAAATGTATTGGATGTAGGCTAAGTGCTGCTCATTCCGATCACATCTTAAGGCAACAAGTCTGCACTTGATTGTCCAGTTAAAACACTCCCTTTTTTGTTGTTGTAGAAAATAAAGATGAACTGGGTCATAACGAGTGCAACTTATAAGTGACCAAGAGAAGAAATGAGGCTGTATGAAGGGACAATGGTGTGGCTACTGGTTAACTAAATGCAAGAGCAAAGTCATAAAAGTCAAACAAGTAATCATGAGTGTAGAATTCAAGTTGTCAAGACAGGAAGGAGACTTCCATACTGACGTTAAAACACAAAGAAAGTTCAATATGCTTTGACAAGTTACTTATGTTGCTGGGTTGTCAAGACCATGCTGCGGTTAATGATTAGCCACAATTTGGACTACAAGAATCAATATTGACATAACCTCCAAGAGGGCATTCTGGCCCGGCGGGGTTAGGAGGGATGGTGACGAGTTCCAGTGAATTAAGTGACAGTGCACGGATCCTTCACGTGCTATCGTGCTATTGTTTATAATAAAGGCCTTACATGATCAAGGTCTACACATCAACGCTTTTAAAAGGTATTTCATAAAGGTAAAAAAAAAAAAGTTTATATTTTTATATCTAAAATTTCATAATTCATGTGTATTATTCATCCATCCATTTTCTGAACCGCTGTTCCTTCGTGATAAACAGGTTCATTGTGTTTAAAATAATTTCTAAGTTAGAAACCTGCATTTTACTTTGAAAGGCTAGTAGTCAGTAGAACTGTGCGATACCGGTGGAGGCTGATGTCTGCGGATCTCACTCTGCTTCATCTATCCTTCCTTCCTTTCTTTTGTCTTTCCTTTGGTCTCTTGAGGTCTCCCTAATTTGTTGGAATTTAGATGTTTCTGGGGTTGGTGAAAGATTCTGGTTGATAACCCGGTAGTAGGTGATGTCTGCTCGGTGCTGGATTTCACTTTCCTTTCTTTTCTTTGATCCTTCCTCGGGTCTCCTGACAACCTCACGACTCTAGCTGGATTCTGAAGTATTCGGTTTAGGTGAACGGTATGGGATTTTGAATAGGTTTTAGGTGAATTAATGTGTACACACTCACACGCACGCACACAAGCACACACACGCCCGCACATGCACATACTCATGCACATACTCCCGCACATAAAAAAAAAGAAAAAGAGAGAGACAAAAAAAAGAGAGAGCAATAATGATGACGAATCGGTAAGATTACCGAACTAAAAATACTGAGCTTTCTCTAGAAAAAAAAATTGACCTGTGCGATACCGGAGATTTTGGTGTCGATCGATACCCGGAGCCAGTATAGCTGATATCACTACTGATACCAAGTACTTTTTGGTTAATATTTGAAATCATTTGTGCAATTAAATAACATGTTTTATGCAAATTAAAGATTATTTCCCTTTTCTTTTCTTTTTTTTTACTATGCCATGATATATCCTAAATGAAACCAATCTTCATAGCATTATAGTCCCTGTCTCTCAACGTCAGCCATTTGATTTCTTCTATACACCTTCTCCTATAGCTTGTTTTGATTCGATTAGTTATGGTCCCACTGATTATTTACTACTTCTTTACCACTGGCCTCGCCTGTTTCACACTGCTGGTTCAGAGAGCACGCAAGAGGAAAGATTCTGCACTCTGCTGGCAGGTATGTATGTGCCTTACCAAAAAGCTCCAGTTTTGTCTCATATAAAGGAAAATGTTGGCTGCAGTCCTGTGAATCTTCTGAATAATATGTGCCACTGTTGTCACATGCAGAAACATCAAGCTGCTTGCAGATCATTAGTGCCAAACTCCTCACAGTCCTGCATGTTTTAGAGGTTTCCCTTCTCAAACACAGCTAAATGTTTGGAATGTTCGAGGAGGGAAATCTCTAAAGCATGCGTGCGGCCCTCAAGGACCGGAGTTTGACAGATGGTAGCCTTTGCCTTTGACATGCTTGTCTATAATTTTCTTTCTAATGTCTTAAGACAACTTTCTCCCCCGTTTTCTGTCATCCATGTTCAATGTGGTACACACCATGTCACCAAAAAGCACAATCACTATTTGATAGGGGTGGGAATTTTTGAATGTCTCACGATTCGATTCCGGTTTTGGGGTCTGCGATTCGATTCAGAATCGATTTTCGATTAAGAAAGATTTTTGATTCAAAATGATTTGATTGACAATGATTTTTGATTCAATCTATAGATGTGCAAGGAATTGTAATGATCTACTACAGTCTGACTTGCTAATGCTAATTAGCGTGCTACTCGCGGTACTTTTATCACTCAAAAGAACGACTCCACACTGCAAAAAAACAACTTTTATTGGAATAACTTGATCGGGACAAATCATTTTCAATCTTTCATTTTTGTCCAGGCCTGTTTCAATAATTCTGTTGAACGACAATTCAAAAGAAATGGCTGATTTTGATTGCTTAATTTTCAATACATTTGTATTTTTTTGGTTATTTTTGTAAGTCTCAGGTGATTTCAGTAACCATTGTGAGTTTTTCTTTCATTAACAGAGGGGTACCAACAATTTTGTCCAGGTGTGCATATATACTGTAAGCAAATCAATTATTTTCACTTTACTTTCACAAGTTTCACTTCCATGGATAAGTTCACTTTAAAAACTGTAAATAATGTTAAAAAGCACAAACCATGAACTTCCCAAGACAACCTGTCCTTTCCCAAGAAGTAAATGGGATTAAAAAAAAAATTGTAAAGGCTAATGCAGTATTTGTATTTTCTTTTTCTTTATTGTAACAGTGGTTAACTTTTTAATATACTTGTACGGCATGTTAAGAGTGTTAAAATGAAAAAAAAAAATATATATATATATATAACTAAATATAATGTATACAAAAATAAAACAAAAAACATTTATTGTACAGTTAATTATGATGGTGTCATTTTGACCCTTGATGATTTATTTCATTTCCTGGTGGGCCAAAGATACAGTAGAAAAAGATGATAATAGTTTTTGCACAATTCAACATGAGAGAACAGACACTCACACGCACTGTATGTTAATCCTCACAAATCCAAGAGAGAGTCTCTCTGCATGGCATGTCATTCCATCCCCGCCCTGAACGTGACTGCTCCACACAGTCCTCGACACTGCTATGATCATTCGGCTCCCCTTTTTGCCAGAATCCTTCAAAGTCCAGTTCATCCCCATTCACCCACGTCCACTTGCCCTCATGCGCCAAGTCAGACAGACCGATCCACACTCGATCATAATACGTGGAGATAAAATCCAGCTCCTCCTTTGAGGTGACAATGACCAAGTCACCTCCTCGGTCTTTACAGTCTCTTCTACTCGACTTCCATGACTTAGTTTCGCCTTTCTCTGGGATGAAGTAGCATTTCTCCTTGAATTTGACCCAGTGCGTTGGGCACAGTTTTTCTAAAAGAAGCACAGAAAGTTTACCATTTTAATGCAACAAAAATGCACTCGTAGTAATCATCGTTTATGAGTACCAACATGAGAACATGATTACATTTAGCTAGCTAGCTAAGATAGCTAAATTACGACAGCGTATTAGGGCCACGTGTGAACATGTATTTTTCTTTTCCAATTTGCCACAAACTCAGACAATTACAACAAATATACGTAGCGTGGCTATTGTCTAATGTGAGGAATTGTTGGTGGTTAATGGGATATAAAATGGAAATTGTAGGATGGAGGCAGATTTATTCTTAATCTAATTGTTTTTCTTTTTTTAATCATTTTTATTTATTTCACACTTTCCAATATAAAACATTGAGTGTAAAAGTCTTTAGAAACTTTACTCTTCATACAGAGCAGCTTGAGCGACAACACTTCCTGATCCCCTATCAGATGACAAACACTAACCAATCAGAAGCTAGCATACTTTAGGTAAATGCAAGTGAATGACAAAGAGCAGTAGATTCGACACATCAACTTAGCTACTTGTACAAAAAAAACCATCCTAAAATGTATGAATGTGTAAATAATAATTCTGGAAAAATAAATGTAAAGATATATTTTGACAAATTAACTTAAATGCTCTATCCTCAGGGGGTGGACCGAATGCTTAAATCAACACAAAGGAACTTTCAGTTTACCTTGATTATGGCGGCGCCATATGGGCAAAAGCGGTATTGTTATGCCTAAAGGAAGACCACATTTCCTATGAAGACAAGCGTATTGCGTCGTTTTTTTAGCTCACGCCAGCGAGTGAAATCCGGGCCAACGTTGATCCTTGACTGTCCTTTTATACGGGTAGCTTCCCTTTTCCTTTTTTCTTTTTTGTCTCCTCGGACAAAACTTTTCAGTTGTTTTGCAGCTTCTGCCATGAAAGCAGTAATCGTGCGTCGACATTCAAATTGACTTCCGTCTTTGTAACGAATGGGGAAAGGGGAAAGTGACGTATGCCATAAAGCAGTCCGCACATTTGTAGTTTTTTTTGTATGGCATACCATCCTCCTCAAAGTTGCTTAGTGCCAGTAAAAATGATACAGACCCACTCAGGCCATGGCAAGGGTACCATTCAACTAGTTTTAAGTCTACGTTTCATCAGAGGAATTATCAAAATATTTTATTAAGGTTGAAGAGTTCCTTAGTGCTACTTTAACATGAGTTTTATGCTACGTGTATTTGTCGTAAGCTTGTGAGTTTTTTTTCTTGCAAATTTGCCACTTTATAAAGTGGCAAATTTTCGATTTTTTTTTCTCAGAATATTGACCCCACCCTCTAAAAATATATTTTTACGTGGCCCTAATATGCTGTCATACTAAATTCATGCCCACGACCCTAATTAGGACAAATGGGGCCATGCTCATTATTGACTATTAATCATTACTGTATTATATTTTGTAAATGTTCGTTCTTGTGATACAGCTCTTAATTTTATCTCATGGACAGAGAAGCTAAAGTGTCAGGTTCATTCTTCCTGTACCCTTTATCTTTCCCATTTAATTGCGCTCAGCAGGAGTCCCAAAGAAGGAACGATGTGCGTTTACAATCAGGTTTCAACGTGTTTTTGCGCGTGGGGTACTTACCCGTTCTGTTCTGATTTAACTCTTGAGCCTCCTCCTTTAAGCCGTCTCGACTTTCAACCACTTTGCTGAATCGGCTCTGCAGCACCTCCAGCTCTTTGGTCAGGTTGCTGGACGCCGACCTCAGTTGGTCCCGCTCAACTGCGAGGTTGTCCCGCTCTGTCCTGAGGCCGTCTCGCTCAGTTTGGAGGCCATCTTTCTCATTTTTCAGTGTGTCTCGCTCACCTTTGAGAGTGTTTTGTTCCGTTAGCAGGGTGTCTCGCTCATGTCGGAGGGTCTCTTTGTCATTCTTGAGGGTGTCTCGCTCATTTTTGAGAGCTCCTTGCTCCTGCAGGAGAATGCTTTTATCATGCTTGAGAGTGTCCCGCTCACTTTTGAGAACTTCATGCTCAATTCGAAGGGTGTCCCGTTCATGTTGGAGGGTCTCTTTCTCATTCTTTAGGGTGTCCCGCTCACTTTTGAGCTTTTCTTCCTCATTTTTGTGGGCCCCTTGCTCAACTTGGAGGGCATCTCGTTCACTTTTGAGAACCTCCTGCTCATTTTGGAGGGTGTGTAGCTCAGCCCTGGTGGCTCCTTGTTGAATTTTTAGGGTGTCGCGTTCATTGTGGAGGGCATTTCGCTCCCTTTCTAAAACATCTCGCTGGTTCTGAAGGGCATCGCGATCATTTTGGAGGCGGTCTCGTTCCCCTTCAACGGTCTCCTTTTCTTTTGTCGCAGAACAGATCTTGGTCTCTAACTGATGATTACTTTCTAACAAGGTGTTGTATTTGCCTTGCAACTGGAAACATTGTAAAGTCAGATTGTGACATGTGGTGAGATCAACGGGCAGATGTTCAGCACTAATGGGCAGTTCTTCAGTGTCGTTTTGAGAGCTCGGTCCGACGTCTGCAACAAAATGAGCACATTCTGAATCCTTGAGAGAATCGCAGAAGAACGATGTCATTAAGAGCTAAGTGTTGATAAGCGAGCCCATGCAATGACATAAGCAAAATGTTGTTAGGACTTGCAATCATGTCAAGGCATGCACTCACATTTGCCCAACATGGCAATGATGACAACCAGCAGCAGAAGATAGATCAGCCCCAGACACACTGCAACAACTCCAATCCGCCATGCTGAGTCACAAATAAGAATCCGCGATTAGTAGTGTTTATTGGTCGTGTTTATGTTTGAAAGATGTAAATTATTCTTACCTGATTTTGGAAATCTCCCTCCACATTCAGATTTAGATTCCATTAATTCCCAACCATCTCCTGCAATCATCCCCGATTTGCTGTTAAATGTCACTGGCATGTGTCTGATTTGTATCGACACCCTCTTGGATGTCACCCTACCATAAGTTTTGCATGTGTCGCAACAAACCGTCCTTGTCAAGGCTCGGATCTGCTGAATCTGGGAAAAAAACAAAAACAAGGAATAGCCACGCCTTTGGAAAGATTTAAAGGAGCTGTGTGGGGGATAAAAAAGTTATGACCTGTATTAAGTATTTTTTTTTAATTATACAACGCTGAATAAACTGGCATTTTGTCATCTGGAGAGATTTAACATATGTGTGCTTTTATCCAGAATGAGTATTTTTTAATAACTAAGGGACATTTGGGTTGTGTCTTTCATCACCAGTAGAAGGCGGTCCGAATCTTAAAGATTGTAAGACAGTCAGCAAACTTTATATTTCCTCTTTGCAAAAACAGGAAATCACCAGTTTCAAAACTGGGCATCGGCAAAATTTGTCAGTGTGTATAACTTTGCGGTCCCAACTCAGCTTTTAAACACCTCAGCCTCAAATCAAGTGTTTTAGATAGAAATGAGGTCCTGTCAAGACATAGTATCAAAATATTTGGTTAAAATGTGCAATTAGCCTATCCCAGCTGACTATAGGAAACATTGGACCTCACTAATTATGTGTACTCGAGATGGGTGAGTACCGGTACCAATACCAGACTTATAAGGTATCGGTATCGTGTAGGCTGCCGATACCAGTATCGGGTGCCTTCTTGTGGCCATTTTACGATTAGAAACTAAAGGCCTACATGTTTTTGACAGATGCCCATTAAGATGCAATTTCTGTATGTATATGTATAGAAATAGAACATGATCATCGAACAATGCCATTAATGAAAATACAGATCTCTGTTAAAAAATTTCTGTCATTGTTTTTTTCATTTTATTTAAATTGTATGTATCGAAAATTGTATGCATCGAAAGTAATAATGGTAGTGGCGCTGAGTATTTTGTTCGCCAAACGTGCCTCTAATGCTAACCATTAAATGCAACTATTAAAAAAATAGGATAAACATGAACATTTTGGGGCTATCTCACAATGATATATTTTTTAAATCTCGCAACCCCTGTCTGCGGGCTGAGATGAGTTGTTTTTTTAGTGATTTGATTTATTAGTGAATGAGGCCCATTTAGGCCCATATATGTGCATGAAAGTTAATCAAGTCCAAACACACACGTTCAAAATTGGCTAAAGCTGTGATTCCGTCTTTGGCCATTTGGGGATGCACTTCCACAACAAGACATCCCAGCCACAGTATGAGGTACATGAATTGTCCCTTTAGGAGGGAGACAGAGGTCAACCAGTACAACTCAAACACCTATTAATTGTCTGTAGAAAGACGAGAATTCATTCTTGCAGCATAAAACAAAGTTAAATACATGTTTAAAAAAAAAAAGAAGAAGCTTAAAACAGACATGTGTAAGTGTAATACATAATTTATTGGACTGTACTTGCATTAAAGTCTTCAACGACTCAAGATGTTGAGTAAATAGCCCTACTTCCTCCTCCTCCTCCTCTTATCCTGCCTTTTGGAAACTCACAGATGAAAAACATAGCTGTGTCGCACTCCACATGACTCCATGTCCCTGTGCTGAGCAGCTCCACGCAGCTCGCGTTGTGGCTGGATGAAGCGAGCTCCTCGTCTTGACTCCATGCAGTAAAGTTGTTGGGTGGGCTGGAATCTGCATTCAGGGAACTGTTTCTTCCGTCATGCTGAAGAATAAAATTGGGAAAACACATTGAGGAGGGAACTACAACAAGCGTTGATGCTGATGGTATGTAAGCTTTTCAGTTCAAAACTGTGACTATGTACATACTATAAGCGTGTCTGTGTTATTAGGCTGCACTCCGATGTAAACCCTCGTGAGTCCAGACTGACTGACATAATCAGCCACGAGGCGGTTACTATTGATATTGTTGGGTAAGGCCAGGATGCCGCCTCTCAGCTTGCAGTTTAATGAGGCCTCCTTGAACCTTTTGGCCTCCTTCACTAGCAGGTAGTAGTGCTCGTCACTTTCTGTCAGGCCCAGCATGACTGTAAAAAAAGAGGTGATACGTTTACAAGTATTTATTGCGTTGGAAAACAGTTTAAAAGTCATTTGAATGATAAACTGCTTAGGTAATAATTAGGGGTGGGAATCTTTGAATGTCTCATGATTCGATTCAAGCGATTTTTGATTCAAAATGATTTGATTGACAATGATTTTTGCTTCAATCTATAGATGTGCAAGGAATTGTAATGATCTACTCAAGTCTGACTCGCTAATGCTAATGCGCTACTCGCGGCACTTTTATCACTCAAAAGAACGGCTCAACACTGCAAAAAAAACAACTTAACTTGGCTACAACTTAACAGTGTATTAGACCGCGTGGAACCACACTGCCCCTAAGTGGCCAAATCAGAGTACAACATGAACAACGCTCACACAGACAAAGGCAAGACAGTTTAAAATAATTTAAATAAAATCGATTTTGGGACATTTAAAATCGATTCTGAATCGTACTAAATGAGAATCGTGATTCTGATGAGAATCGATTTTTTTTTGCACACCCCTAATAATAATATTGAAAGAGATAATATTCAACAAACTCACTATTTTTGACAAACTTGACTGTGTTCCTCAGCTTGGCCAACTTGACATCCATCTGTCCAACTACCCTCCTGTACCTTCCACAGTCACACGTAGTGCCTAAGTAAGTAAACAAAACATATTTTATATGATCAGAATCATCTCCTTCTATTGCTTTTGCTACCACTGAAATTGATGACAATGTAACCCGTAGCCCTACCGGCTTTCCCTTTCAAACCCGAGGGTCCATCCAAGCCTGCTTCTCCTTTGTCCCCTAAAGAGGAATACACAATGCTTTATTTTCATGTCCAATGCACGTCTAGCACGAAACATGATCTAAAACAAACTGAGTGTAAACAGATAAATACACACACCCCCCACATACTGTATACAAACTGCATATTATTAAAATTAATTCCATTTTATTTGACAGTCAGACGACAACACATCATTTTGGACCCCTGAAATATAATATAGTACTGTATGATGACAAATTACTATTTTCAGTAATCCTGCTCAGAGATTTTTTTTGTTGTACTAATAGAATATCACCAATAGATGGTGATATCACACAAATGTGTAGAATGTTAGGATTTCACTTTTAACAGTGAAGTCAACTTAACAGTAGTTCTATGATCTTATGTAGTGTTTAGTCCAAGCAAATCCATATGAACTAAATGTGTTAAGTGAATTAAAGGAGACGTACATTAGCAATTCCTAACCAGGGTACTGTGACACCCAAGTGAGCCATGAGAACTCATCAGTTGTGTCGCAGGAAATGATCCGGTTTGACTTAATTTGTCAGAAAATTATTGTTTATTAATTACAAATATAGTTTTGTTCATCTATCTATGCCCTATAAAGAGTGACACTCAGATCAATTAAATGTTCTTCCATTAGGTGGCAGAAAGTACAATAAACCTGTTGCCATTCAAACAAAAGATTTCATGCGCATAGATCAGCTTCAATTTAAGTCAATTTGTGAATACATTTAGACAAAATCAACACCATTGGGTCAATAAAGCAATTTTCACACTGCACTTAGTATTTGTGGTGTAATTACCCATTTAAAAATGTTTCTTAATTTCAATGGCCAATTACCTGGCCAACATCAAACATGGCCTTTGAGCAAAATTTTTTAAAAAATTTGCCCACCTCTGGCTCAGATACTTACTGAGCTAAAGTTTCACGGGTTTGACGGCAACACTGCTCCTGAAACTGAATTATTTGTGTTTCAACTGTTTAATGACTTGTGACCTCACTGTTAACATGTTACAAAGCCATTTTTCCTGTAAGCTTATTAAAACTAATGATTACGGAGAAAAGTGATTGCTCAGAGTAGCACTCGTTAAAACAAAAATATCAACCACACGGAGAAACACAACAGCATGACATCATTTATTCCGCTATGTGATAACTTCAGAAATAGGTTAAAGGGTAACAGGTTTCACAACATTATTGTATTGGGTATTTTTGTTGTTGTTGCTTTTTATGCTTAGGAAACTACACCCAGTGGCCATTTTTACTTGCATATCCACAGATAACTTAGAGACGTTACTACGCCACAAAATTAAACTAGTTTATGGCTATTTTTACGCAATACTGTGATAGTGTGCAGCCTTCAAATGACTTTCCCTACCTTGGTCTCCACTGGGTCCCATCTTTCCCATGGGACCCACGTCGCCCTTGAGACCCACTTCTCCCGATGCTCCTGGAAATCCAGAGAAAGAACGAGAGGCGAGCTGTCATATTTTAGACATCTATTAATGACTTTAATACATCATGCAAATAAAAGTTGTACACAACATATTTGTTTCTATTTATTTGTTACTTGAAATAATAATAAACAACAGATATGGCAAACATTACCAGACTTCAATGACGAATCCCTTATTTGTTCTTGCATTTCATTAGTATGTGATATTTGTGATTGTGATTTTTGCTAGCGTCATTGGAGTGATTAAATGGCAACACATGTAATGTACAGTATGTAAGTATGTGGGGGAATATGCAGCATCATGTGACACGTGCTCTTCGAGAGCGGCACCCGGAAATGTTAGCGTGTGTATGGGAATGTTTAGCCGGCTAATGAGCATTGTGTTATACTGGTAAGTAGTCAGTCAATAAAGCCCATCTTGGATGTGTAACAATGCCTTTGTCGTTACTTCACTGTTGGCCTCTGATGCCGTCATAGCACGAAGGCACTTTGCAAACTTGGACGCGGGACGGGTGGTTAGCTTAGTGTTAGCTAGCTAGTACAACAGACGACACGTATATATTTAAAACTTTACCAAAAGTGGAAAAAAAAAAAAATACGTGAGTTATTTTAAACTAAAAAGGCAAAATTGCTGCTACACGTCAGCTGCATACGGTCTTGGGACACCCCATTAGTTTTCCAAAAAAGGGAATACTCTAAAGGCTTGATAAAGCACTTTGGACAACATATGGTGTCGATAAAGTATGGAGGAACTGCAAACATTAAAAATAAATAAATGACTAAATAAATAAAAGTGAAAATAAAAACGGATATTTTATATATATATATATATATATATATATATACACATATATATATATATATATATATCGCTAAATAAATAAAAGTAAAAATAAATGTCAAAATAAATATATGAATAGAAATAAATATCAATCAATCAATAAAAATGTTCTGCTCTCACATTTATTTATTTCATTCTGCGGTCGAAATGTTATTCAAATGAGAGGCGTTCCTAAGCATGTATTGGGTTGAGCTGTAGCAAAACTGCCTAGTGGGAGCGGGTCGGCAAAAAAGGAAGTCTTGGAAGTTTTGCATGGTGAGCTCCAGCAATGGACGACTATCTTGTCCACTGTCACCACAATTTGCGACTTGAGTTGCTCGACAACCAGTTGTGGTGACAGTGGACAAGATAGTCGTCCATTGCTGGAGCTCTCCAATGCAAGTGGGTGAGACTTCCTTATTCGCCAACCCGCCAACCCAAGACACGCCTAGGACCGCCCCCTCATTTGAATAACATTTGGACCTGACAGCGTCTGGAGCATGAAATATATAAATGTGAGAGCAGAGCATTTATATTTATTGATTGATATTTATTTCTATTTATATATTTGTTGTTGTATTTGTTTCAACATGTATTTCTATATACATTTTTATTTTTGGAATCTTATTTTTTATTATTGTATTTATTTTTATTTATTTAGGGATATAATTATATTTTGTTGTTTTTATTTCCATTTATCTTTATTTTTTTGTATTTGATTTTTGAATTATATTTTTACATCAGTTTTTATTTTCACTTCAATTTACTTATTTATCTTTATTTATTTATTTTCATCATTTTTAATTTTGGCAGTTTTGGTCCTCCATAATAAAGGGCTATATAAGTGCACTTCATTTACCGTTATGATCAAATTAGATTTGCTTTTGGGACTATGACGTGTTATTCAGCAAAGGTACAATTAGTAGGCTAACCCATTCCAATCAAATTGGGATTTGGTGGTAAAATGGTAAACGAATATGCAAACATGCTTTGGGGGGTGCTTGCTATTTCTCGGTGGCGGCCATGCTTCAAAAACATTTTCGGGGGGCACACAGTCCAACCTTTTCATTGATGGAGTGGTGGGGGAGGGTATTGCTGCGACAAAGTACCGACCTGGTCAAGCATGGCCGTACAACCATATGTAGTATGTAGAAAATGGCTGTACATTAATGGAATGGAGTATGTAATTATAAATGTCAATATACACCAAAAGCCCATTTGAGTCAAACTTAATTATCTTCTGCAAGGAACATTTCTTTTCTTTTTTCTGAACAAAACCCACAAATTCAGACTGTTTCATAGGGTTGAAAGTGTGTGTGTGTAAAGTGCGGCCAAACCATGGCCTTCTGCTGTGATTATTTCCTCAGGAAACTATTCCACTGGAAATGAATGATATTTGAAATAGAAAATGACACATTGGAGAGGGCTGTTGCTATGAGAGAGAAGTGGCACACACATGTTCACAAGTTTATTTGCTTCTTGATGACGTGTAATTAGTGTTGCTGAAATGTATGTGGCCTAATGAAAATACGGGACAAAATGTCTGCCAATATAAAATACAAGTTATACTAGGCTATGTGTGTAAATACACACATTACACATCACAATTCAACACTGAGAGTAGACTGTGATGAGAGATAACAATTGTTCTCTGCTGTTTATAGAAATTGGATGTTGCTTTGTCTTCCCTGTGTTTAGAGTTGACAAATGTTGTTTTCCGTGTGCTTACACTAGCCAGTTAAACCGTTCATCCATCTTTCAGATAACACTCGTTCCTATCGCTGCAGTTGCTTTTTATAACGGGCCAAACCCTCCAACTGGCTTAACGTCTGGATTCCCCATGCAGCTGCTGGAGGATAACGAGGTGAAAGGCCTCATTTTTCACGATGAAGACTCTTTTGAAAGCACCTCCAGCGAGTTCAGTACAATGACACAGATGTTAAAGGGACTTTTCAAGCTGTGATTACAATCTTGATCTGAACCCTTTACCCTGGATTGCTTGTTCAATGCTGAACTGGCTGACATCAAACTCATGTGCTGAGCCATATTTTTCATTTGTCA